>NW_024572000.1:0-196631 GCF_018153835.1 Drosophila eugracilis | reverse complement strand
GCACCAGTATTTTCATGATGAGAGAAATTTTAGAACTGAAGTCGTTTCACAGGACCTGTGGTATTTATACCAGAGCTAGGAAGGTAGAATTAGGTAGCCGAAAAGGATTCTACCTGGCCAATAGATTTATGTGGGATACCATTCTAAGAATGTTATCAGTCTTCTACCTGAATTGGGAATATACTATGGTCCAAGAACTACGCTGTATACATCTGGTTCGAATGAAAAACAGAATAAACCCATGGAAAGGTTTTTCCCTTAGAAAATATTTATCTATCTTTCCAAATTAAGACAAGCATATAATGTTGTTTATGTTTTTTGAATATTAAGAATAAATAATTATTCCTAAAATTAATAAGGCAAGGATAATACATCTGTTCAAGAGACTTATTTTTATATTTATTTTATTAATATAATATTATATGTATTTTTTTAAACAAGTTTAAAGTTCCTCAGGTTTTATATATCAATAACTTCATATTTATTCTGGCCAGGAATAGGGACTCCGTTTCCTGGATTGGGGGGTTGGGTGCTGCCGGTGTTACCAGGGGCAGTGCTGCCTTGTTGATCACCATTTGAGGCTCCGCCATGAGGTCCACCGCCACCAGGGCACCCGCAGTATTGACACCCATCCAGCTTGGGATCCTGAAGCTGGGGGCTGATGGTGAGGAGGTGGCGGTGGTGGTGGCGGTGGAGGATAACCCTGCCAATAGTGACCACCCCAAGGGTACCCGCCAGGAGGACAATGTGGCGGTGGTGGAGGAGGACCACATCCACCCCAATAACCATGGCCATGTCCACCATGGTGAGGCGGTGGTCCATGGTGGGGTGGAGGAGGGGAGGATGATGCCCTTGCCCACAGTGTCTACCACCGTGATGGCCTCCTCGATGGTGATGGGGAGGCGGTCCGCCACGTGAGTGGTGCCCTCCACGATGAAATCGACGGCAACCCATCTATATCAGTCGAATTCTGCCACGATCTGTGGGTTAAGATCGTGAATGAGTATGATTATGAGGTGAATCATCCAGCATCAGAAATAAACATTATATATGTAGGTGTAGTATATAGCTGATAACAAAAATGCTGTCTTAATGGTTTCTTATTATTAAACAACAAAGCGAAATGAGCTAAAACTTTTTTATAAAAGTTATAAAAATTAAACACCCCTTTAAATTTGTAAAATTAAAATGAAAATGTTTTAAATTAAAAGCGATATACGATTATATATTTCTTAAAATTTTCAAAAATTGTATCTCTCTATTGCTTCTCCCACTACGTAGTAAGCTAGACTACTTTTTGTGGAATGTTTTAATTAGCTAAAACAAGTTCTAAATTCAAATCACTAAATCAAGTACATACATAGTATGGGTATGTAGGGTATGTATTCCTAATTTTATCATCTACTTATATTATTATTTTTATATTTTTATTGCACTTAGACTCACTATGTTTTCTTCAATTGGAAAATTAAATTTAAAATCAAAATTAAAAGTAAGTAAAATGTAAAATATATGCACAATACATACGAGTATTTCTTTGTTTTTAAAAAAGCAAACGACTATCAGCTGATAAACTGTCATTCACAATAAAGTTCAACAATGAATTTGTTTAAAAAATAAACGATTGGTTGATCTATAGAACAGTCGATTGTCGATAACATATCGCCGCCAAATATGTAGAATTCAAATTTGCACATATTTGTAGTATCTTTTTACCTAACTTTTTTTCAAGAAACTCTAATCCTTTACCCCTGAAAAACGTATCTGCTGAGCTATTATCATTGTCTTTGCTTACCCCAAGAATTAATCCAAGAAAACCCTTTTGGGGGAAAGGCAGCCCGGGGGCATAAAGTTATGTCCTCAGCGCTAAAATTTTAATTCCAAATTTAATTTTCAGACATTTCCTTCATTTTCCCCAGATGAGTTTGTCAGAGGGTGTCGCTTGGTGGGAAGCCGGAGACAAAGACATCTCGAGGAAGGAAAAATTTTTTGGCTTATGCCAAAATTACATCAAAAAGCGCTGCGGGTATGTAGGTATGTAGACAGACGTGGCAAGACTCATCCTAGGATTGAGTAAAGTGGCAAAAAGGACGAAGGAGTGGTAGAAGGCTGAAGGATTGCCGAGGCTAAGGCGTGGGGGGATGGAGTGAATGTTGGGCCGTGAAGAAATGCCAGGACCTTGGATAAAAGTTGGGTTGGTGATTGCTATCTTCATAATGACTTTGAAGTGTCAAACAATTTTGGGAAATTATCAACGCCCCGCCTCGGCTTTTTGCAACGGTGAAAATGAAAATTGTACTTTTTGTTTGACTGGAACTTGATGGGGCCGATCTGAAGATATAATTATAATTTAATTGAAACGAAATTGTCGCTGAAGTCAATTGGAAGTGGAATGAGAATGAGGGACGCCCCTTTCAAGTTAATATTTTGCTGAGTAAATATTTTGGCAGATGCCAAAAACTCAACCGAACTGCTATATGAAGTAAGTCAATGAGATACAGACTAGGAAAATGTCTCCAACTATTTGCGCACCAATTTAATATGCGACACAGGAAAGTTGAAGAGGAAGTAGTTCTCCAGGCTAAAGTTTCCTGAAGGATTCGAAACGAAATCCATAGGGTTGTCAAAAGACCATGAAGGGCCAAAAAGAAAAGCGAACAGAACTTTAGCACAGGTCCGAACAATGTCCAAGGAAAATCAATTTAATTTTTACTCATGTTCATGGCGTGACCCCTCGAAAATTGAAGGAAAAGTGGAGGAGGTCGTCCTGCTGAGCCGCCTGAGGTGGAAATTTCACTTAAGTCACTTTCAACTTTCGCAAGATGCCATCAAAGTTGGCTCCAAAGTTACTGGTCAGTTGATTTTTCCACATCCTGGGGCGGCGGCAGCAGCCATTACAACCGATATTTACATTTTACCCAAACCCTGGGGAAAACCTTTTCACCAACACGATCTCCCCCAGTGCTCTTCAAACTTATGAAAAGTTTCGGTGAATTTCTGATGATGCTTTTTTACCAGGTGTGTTTACATTTAACTTCAGCGCACGTGTGACAACTTTTTTATTATATACTGACTTCAGTTTTTTGATGTGGCAGGTGTGTGTTCTTCTTTGTATAAATGATTTAAGTTGCTTTTCAAATTGGATTTATATTTATATAGGCAGTTCTTACAAGGCGAACCTTTCTAAGTTATATAGTTTTTACTTCCAGACTTCAATATATCTATCGACGTCTCTTGAAGAAAACACTTTTAATGCCCAGTGTAGGGCGTAGGGGAAAAACAAAATGGCATACTTGTTCTGTATGGAAAATGAAGATGAAATTGGAAAATCTGACCAGGGCAGGATACAAAAGAAGGGGTGTGAATGGTGGGTGGCTGGCACTTACATGACATGACAATAACTTTGACTTGACCATTCGACCGTTGCTCATATCTGACCATCCTATCCAGCTTCTCTCCTCCTCCTTCTCCACTCCAGATCCTTCGGCATGTTTGTTTGTGCTGGTGTGCAGGGGTGTTGGCCGGGTTGGAAGAATGGGTTAGCCAGACAGGAGGGCAGAGAGATGAGTGCAGACCGACAAGGATACATACAGGTACACACACTGGCGCACATGCTCTTTTTTGGCTCCGAACAAAGAGAAATATTTATGCGTTGACCAACTTGACCAACTCGGACTCCAACTGCCATTTCCAATTCGAATCCAACGCCCAACCGCCTGCGGACCTCCGGCGGTCCTTGAAAGCCAAAAATTCCAAATTCAAATCCAATTCGAAATCAAAGCCCGGCCAAGGAAGAAACTCCCAGAAGGGGTTGAGACCTCCGACTGCAAGCATAGTCATTGCTGTTTATGATGAAAAATGTCCAAAATTACTTTGCCAGCTTCTTTACACAGAGGGAAAATATTTTTCAATTTTACAATTGACTCTTCTTCGAACTATTTTAATGACAAGAACTGTAGTTTCTAACTTGTAAATGTATAAGGATATAATTTGTATCTATATTTTTTAATAAAATATTTTGTTCTTGTGTACCTTTCGGTATACATGTGCAGTAAGTCGAAGTGTGTTTGCAGACACATGATGACCTTTTTGGTCCGACAACGAAAGGGTCAGTCCGAGACAACTCCACTCGAGTTTTACGTTAATATTTAATATTGCGAATAGTTGATTGAAACATTTAGAATTTTCCATGACGGGGCCAGCAACAACAAATTGCTCATCTCTGCATATCTCCGGACAAGTGCCCGATGCCCCATTTCCTTAGTTGGCTGCCTCTGATTTTATTTGGCCATCGGAAATTGAATTGGGAATAATTTAGTAACTGGATTCCGCATGGGAGATGCACACAAAATTATTTGTTCAAGTTGTTATATTTATATATATTTTATTTAATCTTTCTTTGTACAGCACGGAATTTATTTAGAGAACATAAAAACAGGTTAGTGGAAGAAATTGAAAACGCCGTGTAACTTTTATTAAGGAGCCAGCGGGATGCCCACCGATTGCAGCCACCCATCAGAAGGACATAACGATAATTAATAGAATTTGTTCGGGGAATACGTAATGAGGCGTCGACTGGGGAACTTAATGTCCTGCAGACAGGAGCAAAACGAAAAAAAGGAGAAGCTGGGATGAGAGGTCAAGGGAGGTGGGTGGTGGTGATTCTATTTTTATTATTTTTCGATTTGCGACGCATTCATTCGGAGTTTGTTGTTTTATTATTAACATTTTCATCTGGACTCCGCCATTGGTATTTTCGCTCTCAGCTTTTCTTGTTTTCCTCCTCTTTTTCCCTGTTTTTCGCTTAGACAAACAAACTTGAATTTAAATGAGGAGAGTTGGTGGGTTCTTTGAGGGTTGGGACAATACACTAAGTGTAATAAAAATTAACATTAATTCAGAAACAAGAAAATGAGGGAAAATTCATATGACACGAAAAACCCAATTGGAGAGCGAATGTTGAGGAATTTTAACAAGAAAAATATGTAAATTGTCTTGTAATAAAAAGCTCCTGGCCGCCCTTCACTCCCCCTTTAACCTCTACCAGCACACTTATCTGCAAATATAAATTTTATGAAACATTCCCTGGAAAACAGAAGGAAAAAAAGGAAAATCGCTGCAAAGGAATTAAAATGGGGAAAAGTATAAAGAAACACAAAATAAAAAATCAAGTGAGAAAAAATAAGAATAGCTTGAGGGAAGGCGAAAGTTATATCCCTGCAGGACATTATTTTAAATACTAATCCGCATCAGTTTTCATTTGACTTTTCCCCCTCGACCCCTCGCGCTCTATTCTTTGCTGGGGCTCCGTGGCATCGTCGCCGTCCCTCTCTCACGCTTTTCCCATCCGCTTTTCACGTTCCGCCTGTCTGGCTGCCATCTTTGTTTGTGCCTCTGCCCGTGTCGTTACATAAATTCAGATGTTATCCTAAATGCGCAGCATGCACGTTATTAAAATAGCGACAGGACAGGCCCAAATAGCAGGCAGCTGGAAAGGAAGCAAGTTAAATGATTTGGCCAAGGTCTCTAAGCTTGGCAATAGAAAATATATGAAAATTATAAAAAAAAAGTGTTAAAGAACTCTACATATTAATCTGTACATCAAATTAGCTTATTGATATTTCTGAGCCTCCCTTTTTCTATAAAAAATAAATACAAATTGATTTTAGGATTATGAAATATCAAATTTATTAAAACTACTTAACAAATGTATTTTTCATATAATCATTTTTTCTTGAACTCTTATGTAGGGTATTCGGACTAGTCTAGTTCATCGTTTTTTTTTTCAAAAGTGGTTATTCCTTGGCATATATCTGATCCTAGAATTCTGGCACACAATGTGTCGCTAGTGCGTAATACACAATCTTAGATTTTAAGCCCTTTTAAACATTCTTCATTTTCCCTATATTAATATATAAATATTATTCTTAAAAAGAGATACATTTTGTATTTTAAATCAACATAACATTAAATGCTTTAGGAGGATACTCCATTTATTCCTTTGTTCATCTGCCGAAGCTGGCCTAATCCCAAATTGTGGTCATTTGGGAAAGTTCGGGTTTTCATTCGAATTAGCAGGCGATAATTACGTGACCATATTCGGCTGCAAACGGTTTTCCAAAGGTGACTGAATAAATGCAGGGAGTTGCAAAATAAGCGTAAAATTGGAATTTTCTCTTGAAATTGCTGAGGTTATGGGATACAAGCATGGCAAGTCTTTTTAAAAACCTTTAAAGATATACATAAAAGTTACTGTACTAAATAATCAGCCAATAAAACTTTACTCAAAGGATAGTTATAACTAAAAGTAGTTTAAAATATAAAAGGATTCCAAATACTTTTATACTATAGCTGGCAATACTGCTAAGTATCCACCGACTTAAAGTCTTTCCCTTTTAATTACTTTCGAATAACAGGCAAATACCAAACGATTTTACTAGGAAACCCCATTTTTTTGTTGGTTGTTTTTCCGGTTGGCTTTCTTTGAGAAATTGGACAAAGCAAACCAAACCTAGACCTAGAACCCAGCCCAGAAGGGAAACCCAAAATGAAAATGCAATTTTATTTATTGTTATGTACGAATGCCTGTTTCCTTTTTTTGTCTTAACTCACGCCTAGCTTATGTAAATTTATTTATTTTGCGTAATTTTTCTTGTTTTTACAGAAGAATAAATTCGCCTTGTTGGGCCGCCAACAGCCCAGTCCCACCCCCTCTTTGCATGGAAAAAATTTAATTAGAATAAACAGAGCAAGCCAGCGGAACCAAAGGAAAAGTGTGAGAGCAAGGCACAAAATTAAAATAAAATGAGAAAACTGGTAAAAAATGAAAAAAAAAAACAAAAAAAGAGGAAGGATTTCGTGGATGGTCCTGCTCCTGATTCGCTGTACATTTTCGTCCTTAATAAGGCAAAAGTTGTGCAATTTTCATGTGTAGCTGACAGCCGACGCCGACATTTTGTAATGAGCTGCGGGCCGGCCTCTGAGTCTGAAGGGTCAACGGAGGGTCAGTGCTGTCAGTGGACAAAGGTTGCCACTTGGCCGCCATGTCGTGTCCGCGACTTTGACTTGAGGGAATTTACCCCCCACCACACACACTGGCTGCCTCGTAAATTATAAACAATAAAATTGTAAAAATAAGCTTAACTGAAAAAAAGGAAGAGAATTCCTTGGGAAAAAGAGGGGCTCATGGGGCGGTTAGACCCTGTCAGTCGAGCGGCTTAATTGCTTGCTTGGTTTATGACTTCATATCCCAGACAAGATACTGTTGTTTACTCTGCTCTAGTACACTTATCAACACAGAAATAAAAGTAATTAATTTCTTGAATTTATATAGCTTTTATATCCGAATCAGCATTCAAAATGTACAGGAACGTAAATACATATTTCGATAACAACTTTTGATAGGATTTTACATCAGAAAACTTGTAGTTTAATCTTGAAAAACTTAACTTATTTCCCACAGTGTTTACATCATATGATGTCGCTCAATTATGGGGAGCTTTACGTGCTTTAGTTTGACTCAAATTTAATTACATCGTATTATGGAATTTATATGACATCCACCCGCTCATCCACACACTCGCTCTCCATGGCATCCGCTCCGTCACTTTCGGTCCGGGCTGGCATGGGATTAATTATGATGTACCCTAAGTTCCTGCTGGCTCGGTTTAAATGAAATGTAATAATTTTCGTTGAAGGATTTTAATTTGGAATTTGAACATTGTACACACAATAAATATCCAGCTTTTGGGTATGCCGTAGAGAAAGGAATGTTTATGTACGCCTGTCTAACCAGGACATCATAAACTCGGGTTGTCAGCTTTCAGTTACCAACTGAAAGGGTTTTTTGTACTGAGTGAGGGGGTTTTCAATACTGCAGGTGTTAACACTCGAAAAGGCTTAGGGATATGAAAGGCACGGGAAAGTTCTGTATTAAATTATTTCAGCAAAAAAAAATATGATCCACCCTGATACCCCCCTAAAAAAAAGTTTTTTTCCCATGGCAAAGCCAAAAATGGTCGGAATATGGAATTTTATACCTCGTTGTGCTCGTGTCTCGATTCCTAACAAAACTGCATTCACAGTTTGAAAAGTCAAATTTTGGTAATTTTTCGCAAAATTATATAATTTCCGAAAATGCGAAAATTTGGTCCACCCTGATACCCCCTCAAAATCAGTATTCCATTGCAAAGCCAAAAATGTGAAATGCGAAAAATTTGTCAAATTTTTTTTTTTATAATTACCAAAAAGTAATAGAAATTAGTAAGTTTTGGTCGTTAGCAGTACATAACAATGACCCCTTTAACTGTATGTCTTGTTTTAACTATTTTAGATTAAAAACCTTGAAAAATGGTCCAAATTTTACTTAACAATAGTTATTCTGATTTATGTTAAAAATCGTAGTATCATGCCCATAAAAATGCCAAAAATGGTCGGAATACAGAAAGTCATATCTCGTCCAGCTGGTAATTAAATTTTCAATATAACTGTATTCACACCTAAAAATGTAAATTTTTGGCAATTTTTCGGAAAAAATTACGATGGTACCCCTTTCCGAAAATGTAAAATTTGGTCCACCCTTATTTCTCCCCTAAAAATCAGTTTTTTTCCCATAGCAAAGCCAAAAATGGTCGGAATATGGAATCTCATATCTCGCTAAGCTCGTAATTTTATTCGCAATAAAACTGCATTCAAGGTTAGAAAAGTTCATTCTAGGCATTTTTTTGTTAAATTTTAATTTGTAACTAAAAAACCCAAAAAAATTGAAAGAACAAATATTCAAAGGGGGCTAGAATGTTTTTTAAAACTCTAACCCCCCGCTGTAAACAAAAATTATGTTGCAAAGCATTCACTGATAACCATCAAAGCAAAAGAGTATCAGCAGCGACAGTTCTCTTAAGGAAGAGATGGCTCTTTTTGCGCCTTATCTATCAGCTGATTTGGAGAGAGACCTGTTGGCCCCCATAGCCTCTTTATTCAGCAGTCATGCTTAAATTTCGATGACGACTGGATCAGTAAACATTTTTGCGCTGGTAAACAATTTAATATTCATAAAAAAACGAAATAACAATTCTTAATTTAAAGAAAGGAACTCACTTAAGGGAAAAATGAGCCAGAAAACAATCTTAGACTTAAACCACTTCTGTCACTACGAGATCTTTAAACAAATTAGGAAAAACTGCGAGAAAGAAGACATTCTGCACACACTGGAACATATCAAATACAAAGATTTAATTAATTTCATAATTAGCTGCAAACAGATCGGAGATCTGTTCTTCGAATGGGATAGTTCCTTCTACAGAAGTCTCTATTTGCTTTACATAAGCTCAGCGACAGACTTAACTATTGACTTTGCTGAACTGTATACTCTCCTTAAGGTATTTCCAGCGAAGGTCAAAGACTCTTATTATAAATCTATATACTTTGCCATTGAAGAGAATGATAGCCCGTTCCGTGTTGAGCTGAAATACACTCTAGAACAGTACCACAGTGAACACATGGAGGTTTTTGCAACTGTGATGAATCGACTGAGGAGAAAAAAAGTATTGAAACTTTGAAAGTGCACGATTCTGGTGAGTCAAAATGATGAACTAATGTAAAGAAAGATACGGATACTGATACTAAACTGATACTTTGGTATCAGGATAGTTTATATAATTGTTGATTGTTTGAGGATTCATACGGAAAAACAAAATCAACTTGTTAATCTAGCTATTATATTATACTTATTTATCTAGTGTACACCATGGAAGATCTTTCGGGTTTTGGAAGCCTTAAAGTGCTCTTTTTGGATGTGAGAGTGGATGTTGAGGAGTTATGTAGATGCTGTTGCATTAACAAGAACTTGCGCGAGCTAACTATACTTAACAACGATATGATGGGTCAACGGCTGTCCGATATTGCCACATATTGCAGACAGGTGAGTCGCTTTTACTTCAAAATGAAGTACGACTGCGATGCCACAGAATATGCCCCTTTAGCGAAAATGCCAAATTTGCAGCAGTTGAAGATCTCCGGGGGACACGAAAGTGGCACGTTAGAGCCTCTTTTTGCAGCTCTGGCCATAAAGGAGCCATAAGTGTTAAGAGAACTATCATTAATAGATTCTCTTTTAGACTTTAATGAGACAATGGCGCTATCTCAGATTGAGTATTTAAGCGATTTAAGTTGCGGCTTTCGAGACCCCCAAAGTATTGAGCCCATTTCTGAAATGATTTATCTAAGAAGTCTAGAGGTGCTGTCAGAGCACGAATTCAGAAGTATTTCGCAACAGATATACAGAGTTCTAAAGAATTCTCAGTGGCAAAAGGGAATACTTTTAAGACACTGCAAAATCGATTATAACCCAAAAGGTAATCTGCGCCTCATCTTAAACAATGCTGAAGCCTCGGATTATGGCGCGCTGCTCACTTTGCCGCGTTTAAAATGTCTGGAAATCAAAAGTTTCTTCAAGATGGGAACTTTGGTTGAACTTTTTAACGTCCTTAAATCGGTTCAGATATCGAGTTTGATCATAGACAGGCCAAACCCTTTTACAATGCGACACAAATCTGCTGTACGACTACTCGATAAAGGCTGGCAGTTAAGACTTCAAAATGCCCCAGTGATTAAGTCAGAGGAAATTACTGCTCTATCGACTTGTAGATATTTAAAAAAATTGGTTTGTGGCTTTTTCGATACCGAAAACTTATATCTCCTAAAGAACCTTTTGGACCTAAAAGAGCTCACTATTACCATCAAGCCTTTGAAATGTTCTCTGCAAGGACTTTTCGCCGCTCTGGCTTCTAGAGAAGATTCCTGCCTTGAATATTTCCGACTTTCAAGAGGATCAATTGGTTCCCTGGAAGCTGAGGAGTTGGCACGAATAAAATCTCTAAAAGTTGTGAAGTGCGGCTTTTTCAACGCCAACGACATTGGAAAAATGTCACACTTAGCTAAACAAAACCTTAATATTTTGGAAATAACTTCGTTGCAAGACTTTCATGAAACGTCAACGGGGATCCTTAAAGTCCTAAAGTCCTCGGAAAATGAAATATTCATTCGCACCCAGGGTATTACGATAAAATCAATACGCAAATTGAACTTTATTGGCCTTCAAATGGATATTTTGAAAAGATTCACAGATAACAACCTGCTGGTTCCCTTAGCCAATGTGGATTGGATGGAAAACCTGCTAATCACTGTTAAGCGAGGAAACTTAAGAACATTTTTCAAGGCTCTATCAATGAGAGGCATTCTTAAAAAACTGGAAGTCCGCGGTGGCTCTTTAGATTTCGATGAGACCCTGGAACTGGTTAATATGATGTCTCTTAAAAAATTTCATGGCACCTTGACTGATTCACGGAGCATTCAGCACTTGCGACATTTAAGCCACATAGGGATTGAGGATAGCAGATTTCCCAAGAATATGGTCAATATTTTTAACACCATACAGAATGAGCTTACCATCAGTATCAAGAATAGTGAAATAAGTTTTAATATCAAAACTGGTCGGTTGACACTCTGTAATGCATTTTCGTTTGAATATTCAACAGTGTCCGAAGATATCGCTCCACTAGTCAACCTTAAGAACTTGAAGTCTGTTAGAGTTATAGGGGATAATAAAGGAAGATCTCTTGAATATTTTCTGGCCCAGCTGGCCTCCAAACAAAGAACTTCTCTTAAAGAACTGATAATAGAAAAAACTAAGGATGACTTTGAGCCAGACGTCATCAATCTAAGCGCTGTCGAGTTAAAGGAAGTTTCTGCCATTATGTCTCTGAAGACCTTGAAATGCGGTTTCCTTGATCACAAGGACCTTGAACTACTGGCTAACATACCGAAACTGACCAACCTAATAGTGGGTCTTGATCAAGAAAATGCTTTGAAAAGCCTTCTCAGGAAACGCCGCTTGAATGATATTCAAATTCCAGAGTCATTGCCATCTAATGGGCAGATTTCATTCGAGATCCGATCACAGGAAATGTCCATTAAGGAAATGATTATAACGAAGGAGCAAGGAGACCTCTTCTTTTTGGATTTCTTTAAGATGTTGGTCTTGGTTAGCAGAACCACTTTACAAAGGTTAATCGTCAAAGGTTTGCCTATAGTTCAAAATGAAGCTGAAGAACTTTCGAAGATAGAGTCATTGCAGAATCTTATTTACAGATTTTCTAAGTTACAGGACATCCAGAGTCTTGTAAAGCTTTCCGAATTGACAACATTCATAATTGGCTGCAGAAATGCTCACATGTCATGTCCTGAAGAATATGAGCAGAAGGAAACCCTGATCACTCGAATACCAGATCATATTACCCGGGATCTTCTCATGCTAAAACACTTCCAAGAGCTTCCAGGAGTGGCTCAACATCTGGATCGCCAAAGATTGTTCATAGAACTGCCGCGTGAGGTGATATCTTTAAAAAGGATATTTGAGCCATTGCCAGAAGGTTTAACCCACACACTTCAAGGAGCTGGTCATCACCTACAGGTATCTGGACTTTGAAGAGGTGAATGGAATAACGCAAATCACATCACTGAGAAAACTAAGGTGTGGCATTCATGATGCCATTAGCTTTTCCTTATTGCCCAAACTCTGCCATCTCGAGTCCCTGGAAGTCAAGTCATATCCAAAGTTCATGGACATATCAGAACATCTAGTGACTTGTTTACAAGAATGTCCAAAAATCAACTCCATAGACTTGCATTTTAATGCTCGAGTGCAGTTAATCAGCGAAACTTTCGTGCATCGAGCAATCGAGGCACTAAAAATAGTCAGAGATCCTAAAGTACGAGCTCCATTGAAGCTAAGCTGTTTCGTTAGTCAGGTTTTCATTGAGCCGGTAGGAAAACTGATAAGTTATGAAATTACTTTGATTAATTAAATATATAATATTTATAATTTCAGGAAGCTTTTATCGATGAAGAGTATTTGAGTCTGTCCATCAATGAAAAGGAGGAAGATAGGGTTTTGTGGATATATTACAGAGACATAAACTCTTTCTAAGGATGGTTAATAAAAATGTAACAAACTGTAATCTTTTTGGTTTAAAAGTGTACCCAACTTGCTCCATTGTATGTACTTTGTCGTAAGCCCCGAGTTCTGGTAATGAACAAGGCCCAAAAATAAAAACTAAGGCACATTTCTAGCGGACTCAGCAATAGATGGCATAATGAAGGAATTAATGAATGAATGAATGGACGAGGGCCAAGGAAAGCCCGAGAGGAGGATGGGGAAATGGGGACGAACTTATGCAAATGCAAATGAAAATTAATTTAATCCGCAGTACGAGTAAATTTTCCATTTTAATTTAATTACATGGACACTGCCTACGTGAGCGACAGCTAACCAAAAGGCAAAAAAAAGAAGGAAATCAAATAAAAAACGGACACTTTCAAGCAACCATTTTTTCCCTCCAACTGAGAGTTTCGTTTTTTTCGGGAGGGGAAGAAGTGGGTGGATGGATGGGCGGGTTCCCAACTATGAAATGCTCGTGTGTCCACTTAAAGCCAATTGGGCAATTATTTTAAGCCGCAACGGTCATTTAGCCTGGATGCGGAAATTATGAAGGTTCCGGCCTTGAGGACTGGCAATTAATTGGCCCGCCTCTCTTAGGTCCTTGCTTATGAAATTAAAATGCAATTTTCATTAGATCGGCGTTCTAGCATTCCCTCAACTGCTTTCGTCTTATTTAATTATCCGTTTTGCCTACTAGAGCTCCTCGCTAATAGCAAACTAAGCCCGGTCCGGACGGGAAAAAAAAGAAAAGAAATGAGCCCATCGGACGGGGCCGGGGAAAAGCGTTGGACATTGCCAGCAGGGCAGATGAGAAGCAAGTCAAAATAACAAATTAATTAGCAAAAAGCAATTATTCCTTCTGCGTTCTCTGCACTCTCTTTCGAATCCATTTGCATTGAGCTCAGTTGAATGGGAAATTACATTTCAAATCGAGCCGGGGATACTAAGTAGCGAAGCTATACTGTACAGTATACAGTAACTATAATAGCTTGAAAAGTACTATTTCTTGAAATAAGTATTACTATATTTTCTGCGCAGTAACTTTCCATTTCCCCCTCTCCAACTGAGAAAAGCGATTAAGGTAAGTCGTTGACCACCCCTTTGCCCGTTCTGGGGTTAATGTACTAACGGTAACATAAGCATAAACAGATTAGAAGGCACATAACATTTTCCACTTTTTATAGCTACATATATATATCTATCTACCTATATAGAAACCCAAGCCACCTCCTTTTAACCCCACAACATGGCATTCGAGCTGGACTTTGGGGATGGGCTAGGACATTGCCGAGTGGAAGCGACATTATGTAAGAAAAATGCTAAATAAGCGCTTAATGCATAATCTGTACCGAGGCATTACACACATAAAAAACAGGGGTTACTCGGCACACGAACCCCATTCCCGGAACGCCCAACTGCCCCCCAAAATGACCATTTCCCCGATTCTCGGACAACGGTGGGTCTGCCTCCGGACTGGCCCAGGCAGATATGGCCATAATGTATGACTGCCATTTTATATGCGCCTTTGAAAAATGTGCTGACACTTCGAGCCGAAGCCAGAGACCGACACTGAGAAAAAAAATTGTTAATTAATATTGATTTTTAAATCTGGTCTCTTTTCAACATATTTATAAAACTTTAAAGGACATAACTTATCTTTACTGTAAATAATCCGTAATAAGAATAAAATATTTAAAGTTTCTGGAACTTTTCCCTCAGTGCCTTGGAAGCCAAAGATTGGGGGACAGAATGGAGCTGGAGGAAAGGCTGGACAGCAGAATGATGGCGCTGGTGCGAAAGGGTTGACCCGAACGCAATTGACCACGTGTGCGTGTCCATTTGGGGGCGGTCAGCCTTAGCTTCGTTGGTTGTATGTATTTTTATTCTTTTTTTTTTGGAGAGCGAGGGCAGGAGAGGTGGTCAAAATCCTTTTATCATTTAAATGGCATATGGCAAAAGGCAGTTTTTATTTTTATAATCCCATCGACCAACCAGCCAAGGAGCGGGCTCCAAGCACTACCCCGACAAGACATCACGGAAGTGGCAAAGTCGGGGAAAAATCGCACGAAATTTGTAAATGTCCATTGTCAAGCGGTTACCGTCGTCTCACCTCGAGGTCCCGCCCCTCCCCCTTATTGTCCACCCACGAAATCTTGTTCCTGCTCAGTCCATTTATTAATTTGCCTCGAATAACTCTGCAATCAACCCCGTGGCGAGGCTAAGGTAATCCCTTCAGTCCTTACCCCGGAGGTTTTGCATTTTTCAATAAGGCGAAAGGCGAACAATTTGCCGCACAGCAGGTGGAAATTGCCAACAGGAGGTGATAGCTGGAGTTGGTGTGTGCAAGGATGTGGGAGGATTCGCCCACCCGTGGCGAAGATTTTGTGTCACTTTCTGGCGTAATTTTAGCCCGACTTTGATTGGCGGCCATTAAAAATTTCGCTCGTGTCCCGCCAGTCATGTGATTGATGGTCTGAACGTGATCTACACCCAATAACCAACTAAAGTTTTATGAATTTTAATGAAAAGTTACGGCCAGCTGGAAAACTGGGTATTTGATTGTATTTTCTAGGAATAGAGGCAGTATTTTACCAGGGATTGCAGAGTGACTTTGGACTTGGTTTAGGAGTATTGATTGGATTGATTGAAAAAGATTGAAACGGACTCATTTGGACTTTTAGAAGCATTTTATAAACAGGAACACATGTTGTTTAGTTCTATTAATTTAGCTTATCATTATATTTTCTGCAGCAAAAAGTATGCAACGGAAATTCTCACTGGCATTATCCAACTTATAAGAACTAAATCATAGTTTTGGGCAGAATAACATATGTTGTTGTCCTGAATAATGGGTAGTCCTTTCAACTATTTCTATTAAAATGTGTCCAAAGTTACCCAACCGAACAGGAATTTTACTTTAGCTAATGACAGCCATTAAGCTCGGCAATCGTAAATCAAAATGCTAGGCCGCCCTGGCCGCCCACTTTGTGTTACCCAAAACATTGTTAATGGTCCGTATGATGTACTATAGCTAACCCTTCCACCCACCCCTTTCGAAAATATCAAAACAGATGCGATCCTTGTCATGTTCATGTTGGTGCACCTTCCTTGACATCGCCCTGACTAATGATGTGCCAACAAATTTAACGCAACCGGTTACCCGCTCCGAGATAACACCCATAACTGACTTGACTTCACTTGCCTTTAGTCAATAAAAAAGATGACAAAGCGACCAATTCACTTAACAAATTTGACAATGGAAATCATATGTCATCATTATTAACAGTGAGATGATTCCATTTTCCGGCACAATGGCCGCCCATATGGCCCGCTTCCACTCCGTGAAACTAAGCGGATAATTTCGAAATAATATCATAATCATAAGCGCGCAGGGGTTGAAATCAGGAATTTGAAATTTGAAACCACCACCGATGAGTCCGATGGGTGGTGCGGAAGTCAACCTGCTGGCTGCGTGTTCGAAGCTGCGCACTTCCATCCACACCTTCCGGAATGGGCTTTAAAATCTCCACAATGAAAAGGGAAATTATGGTAAGTGCGAAATGAAAATGAAAATATGTCAAAAGGACAGCATCAGCTTGAGCTCAACCCCGAAACCAAACCAAGAACGACATTCGGCATTCCCCCTTTTTGCATATTAAATTAAAATAATGAAATTTTGAAACGCTTTTGAGATCTCTTGTGGCAATGCTGTTGTTTACATTGTACGGCAATAAAGGCCCGAACTTCGGGCTGGGATGAAAGGGACAGCAGGACGGATGGATGGAGCGTCACCCCATAAGTCGCACATAAAACAAAGCAATTGGAAAATTATGCACTTGTCCTCGACCACCGCCTCATCATCGTCTCATCGCCGCCCAGAAGTATGCTTTTAATAATCAGCAAAGTGTTCCGGATAACTGAGGGTTGGCCCATGCCGCTCCGGTCGTAGGCAGGGGGCTATGGATGTGGGTGTGGTCGGTCTGGAACCATTTGTGTTGGCAGATTTACATAAAATGGGAAAATATGTGAGTAAGCATTAAAATGTATAAAAAGTGAGCAAAGTTTGGGATTAAGTAGGGTGAGGAAAGAGATCCGATGAAGGAGATTAGATGAGATGTGGAAAGATGACTTTTGGGTTCTTGAGTTAAACACCTTTTGGTTGGGTTTTAAGTTTCGGTTTTTAGATATTTTGATAAATAAATAACCTTTGTTTACTGGGATTTAGAAGTTAAAACTATATAGTTACAAAAAAGTAAAGATTTATCCTGATTTTTATAGCTCCAATGGCACATGGAATATAGCTCCCTTAATTTATTTCTAGACCATCTGGGATATCTGCCATATGAATAGTATTCTCGGACCATTCGGATCGAACTGTTATTTGATTAAGTTAAGGTTTGAAATTATTCCATTAGGACAGAGGGCGGTGCCCAGCCTGCGGCCAGAACATTACGGACAGGAGTGGAAACCGCCCCCAGGATGCTGGATGAACTCACTCAAATCCACACTTGCCGGAATTCCCAAATGTCTACTTTTCAATGCGCTTAGCATTTTTAAGCTGCTTTTAATAAATTCGACACAAAATTGAATTTTCATAACGGTTTGTCCACCCAGCCAGCCAGGCACTTGTCCTTTTGACACCATCCCTTATCCTTAGGCGGGAAAACTGGAACTGGGAAGGGGATCCGGATCGGGAACGGGCAACGTGTGCGACACTCACTTAAAAAGTGATTCATGGACACAGTCACCCCGGTAAGAGTGTTAACAACAAAGACCTGGGGCACATTTCAGACTTCCTTCCCCTCAGCTTCTGTGTTTGTTTTTTTGGGAACTGTTTTAAAAATTTGAACAACATTAACTTATTTGGGAACATTATTTTAAAGACCTTTTAAAAATAAGTTTATCAGTATTTCTTTGGCATATATATTTAGCCATTATCATAACTTCTTCTTCTTTGCTAGCTCAACGTCAGACTTTTTAAATAGGTCCAAACTCTAACCAGCTTTAATTTTCCAACCCAGAATTTTGGCCTTAAAAACCCAATTAAACTTTATGCTGCTTAAGCCACCTTAATTTGCCTATCTTGGCAAAACCCAAAAGTAGTTTTTCGCATAAATTCAAACCGTTTGTTGCGTACTTCGAGTGCTCATTGAATATGATATGATTGCTTATATAATTCATGTGCATAATAAATATTTAAAGGCTCCAGCGATTTCCACTTTGCCTTGTGGTCTTATCACAGTTCAACCTAGTGAGTGGGTGGGGTCAGGGGGCGGTTGTAAATTTATGCATTCAAGTCATAAACAAGGGGCTACCTTTTATTGTTATTTCTCATAATCAAGTGCCGACAGAAACGTGCGACCGGGAAATGCGTTTACAAGAAAAACGATAAAATTATGAAAATTTTATGTCGCTCAGCAGCGTGAATGGAGTGCTGAAGTCGCTCTGGCATATATGGAGCGAACTCAATGAACATGTCATAAGCGGGGCTCGGTCCCATTCCCAATCCCATTCCCATACCCATACCCATACCCATTCTCTCTCCCCAACCGAACACGTTCGACGACAGTTGGAGTTGTTGTTCCAGGAATCACAGTTCAGCACACGCGTGCCACAAATTGTGGTCGAGATGGTTAATACACTGAGCGGAAAAACTGTATTCTAGCAGGATGAAAAACAGTTCTTTGGAAAATATTTTGCATATATAACTTTGAAACATAAATTTGGGAAACTAAAGTAAAATTTTCAATTGAAAAGCTTTCCTTAATTAACTACAAATATGTCTTTAGTTTTCCTAACCATTTTCTGTTAGGCTACTAAGTTTTCTCAAAGTGCTGATCACGTGCTGGAAAGGTTTAAGTTTTCTCATAAAAGAAAATATGACGGCGACTATCGCCTTCCGTAAATCACACGTAGGTGAAGGCGAGAGCATTAAAATGTCATTGCCGTACGAAAAATTAAAATGAAATTACATAAAACCAAAAATGTCACTCAGAAACCCATAAAAACGAAGTCCCAATATTTAGAAGGTGGAGTCCGAAGGAGAGCCGAGGGGCAGGGTACTCCGCAGCAAACACCTAGCCGAGATTCCTTAATCGAATTTGCATTACGCGATGAGCAGCTAATAATCTGTAAACCGAATTAAAAACAGCTCCAGGGGCGTCCAAGAGGAAAACGCAAAGCAGGAACCGCCGACCCCAAGGGTCGAGATAGGCCAGAAAAAAAGAAGAAAAATGAAATGAAAAATAAAGGAAATGCCAGAGAGATTAGCCAGAAAGTGGGGGAAATATTTCCGGCAAATTAAAGCTAATGAAAGTGCCTTCCACTCCGGACCGTGCTTATCCTTCGAATCCTGCCAGCCACCTTAAGAAAAACTGACAGCCATAATTCATGACCGTCTGCGATGGGTGGCAACGCCTCCTTTTTCTTCCTCCACGCCCCCTTTTGGAGTACGCTGAAAAATTCACAGTTTCGCCCCTCGAAGACTCTAAGCTAATGATAATGATAACAAACATGCCTCAAGTTCTCGAGTCAGAAACTTTTTGACAAGCCGCTGCTTGCCCCTGCCACCGCCCTCCGCCTTCGCAGGATACATTTCCATATAATTCATTCCAAGCCCGGGACCATCCATCCATTTTGAAAATGTGAATTCTTGCGCATCATCATTGTTTGATTGCTCGTGCTTTATTCTATATATATATATATATACGTAGACTTTATTTTTCATTTTGTTTAGCATTTCAGTCGAACCTTCACGGGGGGATGTTGGGCAGGCGACTTTTCACTTTCTCGCTGGGAAATCGCTTGATAAATTGGGGTCGAAATCATTATAAGCGTTGTGCTCCATCGCAGGCCCATTAATTTTTTGCCTGCTGCTCCTTCGGAAGGTACAAGTACAATGCAATAATGTACAAGTGTTTGTACATCTCAAGTTTCAACTTAATAAATCTGAAAATAAAACAAAATTGATGATCCTGAAGTTTATTCGTTGTTTGGTTTCTGGGATATGAAAATTTGGCAGCTAAGTAAGGGAGAGACTTTGAAATTTATAGGAATTTTATTTAGATTGCAAACGTAATAGAAATGCTTTACAAAAATTGTATCTGTTACTAAAAACTTTCATTCATGATAGCTTAAATACAAACTGGTAATTTATCTCCTCAACAACCACTGTTTATGAACATTTTTTGATATGTTTAAAGCCTTGTTTTCACTTCCGCTGATTAATCCGTTCATATATAGCGCACATAAGGCAGCCAAAATCGCTTTTTAATTGATTCCATTTGGATTTCATCTCTCATCGAAACGCTTATTACATAAATCGACTGGCAATCAAGCCAAAATAAATTATTAATTAATAAGTGAGTGGACAAATCGAGCGAGTGGCTCCTGGCATCAAACTCGAAACGCGACTTCGGGCTGCTGCTGGTGCATCGATGAATAAGGCCTGAAAAAACCTAATTAAAAATTAGTGCAGTTTTTAATTAAGAGAAATACGAAAATGAGACTTCATAACCAGTTGCCAAATGCGGTGCAATAAAACAAAAACAGAGATTAAATAAATAAGCAGCGAAAAAAAAGGAAAACCGAAAAAAATGAGCAAAAAATTGAACTGAATACCGAGGCGACACATAAAGGCATAAGCGGCAAAATCAGCGGCAACACCAGCAAAAACATTAACAAAAACAACAACAAAAACAGCAACAAAACCAGCCAGAACATAACGCGTTGACAAAACGCTGTCCGCTGCCATTTATGAAACCCATGTTGACATGCGCCGGGCACAGGCGACAGCGGCAGCTGCAACTGCAACGCACAGTGGGGCAAAGCTTAAGTGATTTCTTTAAAATTGTATGGTACAAAATTAAGTAAGAAATTCAGGTGAGAAAAAAGGAATGCAGTTAATGGAACTCATACCGAAAAATGTACTTTGAAAGGAAAATCACATATTCCTGATTCAGAAATATCTTTAATAATAATATTAATAAGTTATTAAGTTGACTTTCCACTGTGCAGCATCAGTGATTGCAATAATTTCTGAGCGAGTCGGGACTTTGGTTTTGGCCAGCAGCGGCATTCTTGCCGCTTGCCGCCGACCGCCGCCGCTTTATGGTCATGCTCTGCGCCAGCTCGCTCCAAATTCTTTGCTGCGGCGGCGGGCGGCGGAACGTGCCATAAATTGGCCAAATCAAATGCCAGTGCCCGCAGACGGATTGTCGCATGGCGGGGCGGGACAGGCTATTTGGGTAGCGCAACCCCCTCCCTGGGGAGGGAGGACAAGGAGTACCGCTGCCAAAGGCAACTACCGCTCTTGCAGCGCTGCCCAGTTGAGTTGCAGTTTCTGTGTGGTCGGCGACATCAAATCGCTGCGATGCGTTGCACTGGTCAGCAAAGCAAGACGAGTGATTGGGGGAACAGCCACAGGAAAGTCTCAACGCCCATCTCCCATCATTCATCCAGCTTATCAAGGCTAGTTGACATGGTCACAGCTAATGCCAAACTTTAAACGCCCATTTAAAATACCAAAAGCACGCAAAAAATATTACAAATTAAGCAAAATTACTCGAAGCGAATTTGGAAATGAGCCGTCATTTGTTTAATGACAGGTCACAATCGGGCAAAAACAAAACAAAACACAACAAAAAATAAGTCAAACAGCAGAGCTAACAAATTGATTGACGGCTGTCGGTCAGAAATGGAAATGCCACTGCAACTGGCTGAGTTCAGTGGGGTGCGGATGGCGTGACAATATTGACATAGTTGCGATCACAATGGCATCTTGTGAGCTGTCCACTGGGATATATTATATATAGATATATATAAACCCGATGTAGTGATGCAAAGTCGCTGGCGATTTGCACTGATTTGACTTTATTGAATTAGGCAACGGCTGCGATCGCAGCTTGGCAATAAATCAAAAACGAGTTCAAAATTTGTGTCACCTCAGCGGCCAAAACAGCATCGCGGCATGGCGGTATGGCGGTATGGCGGCATCGATTGCCTCGTACGTGATCATTTTATTGAGCACATTTGACTATTATTAGGGAAATTTAACACATGACGCACTAAATACAGATTGCCGAGACATGGACATGTATATATTTATGGCAACATGATTTATATCGCGCGAAATCGCAAACAAGCGGATTGCGCATACGCAGCGTTGCCGCAATGCGACAAATTTGGTTAAATTACGCTTGTGCACCCGAAGAACGTGCCCCAGCCTAATGAGCGGAGTTGCAAAAAGTCGTGATCGAATATCAATCCGAATAAGATACATTTACTATACAGATACAGATACAGATATATATCTGGCAGTTCGTTAGCGACGCCCACAACTCAAAATGCGATTGCGGCCAACGGAAGTTGGCATCTTTATGGCCTAATGCTCGTTTAGACAGCCTTTTGGCAGCGGCTAATCGGGCAAATAAAACAAGCCATATCTCTCCCGGTGCGCATAGCATTAAGACCTCTGATCTCAGACAGGTCCGGCCAAAGCAAAACTCGCTGCCAGACTGACTGATCGAAGACTAAGACTCGTCTTGAGTTACGCCTCGATCGGTGTTCGTTTTGTCATTCAAATCGCCATCTATGGGTCATTTGCATTTTGTGCTCTTCCTTTTTTCGTCTTCGATTTTATGAGCGTTATAAAAATTTGCGTGATGGATACACAAAAGCGATTAGCTTATTTTTAATGTTTCAATTTTTCGATTTGCCTTTTCGGAATTTATTTGATTATTCTCGCATTCGCAGGCATGCCATTTCTGGTCATAATATTTCTTTGTTTTCCAAAACCAAATAAATTAAATTGCCTTTTATTTTGGTCTATTAATTTTGGTTTTCAGTCCGTCAACAGAAATGCTTATTAAATTGATCCAACGCTTTTTAAATATTTTAATTCTTGCCTAACCCGCTGATGAATTACTAAGCGCGATTTATGGCTAAGACTTGATTAAGTTAAAAAGCAGCTTAAGCTGTAACTTATTAAGTTAAAGAGTTTAAAAATAATTTTACTAACTCCTTTAAAGAAAAAAACCCACCTGCGACTAAAGCTTAAACATAATTTCCCAGAAGATCAGCCGAGCGTGACCACCCACCCACCTGGCAATGGGCCCATTGGAATCAAGAGAAATCCTTCAGGCGAGTAACAGTGTTTCGTCCCCGGAGTTATCCTTCCTGGATTTTCCGCCGACTTCGCCAGACAATGGCGTCTGCGAGGAAATTAATTTTAATTGCCGGAGGTGCGTGCGCAGGGCACATTGCAATAATTGGCAAAAGCCAGGTCCTGTCCCAGGACTCCAGACAAAGAAAGATGACACTTGAGACACCCGGACTCGGACATGGAGTTGGACATAATTTACGGGTGCAGTGGACGATGGCTGGATGGAACTTGCTAAATAATTTAAAAACTTTCCTGCATTCGCTGCATAATTGAATTAGCGGCGACGGCGGCAGCGTCGCCTGAGACTCAAAACAAGTGTCAAAGCGGAAACGGAAGTGGCATGGGCCAAGCTGACGTGGCCAGAGAAGAAGATTTCTATAAGAATTTGATTTGCCTCGGCCAGGCCAAATGGTAAAGGAAACACTTTTGGGGGCGTGGCCAGAGAAAGGGCCCGGGCCGGGCGCAATCGGGGCTAACCACAAGGTTTTTCAAACTTTACTCATTTTCAAAATTACAATGTTGCCGCAAGCGTGCGTCTCACCGCAGCAGCAGCAGCTGGAAAATAGCTAGAAAAATCTAAACGTAAGCAAAGTCAATGGGCGAAGTTGGCAACGCGGCGGCGGCGGCAGCTTCTTTGATGATGACAAAGCGGCAGGAGATAACGGGCCAGGCCAAAGGATGCCAAGCAAATCCACTACCTCCTCGCCCGCTTTCCTAACGTCGTAATGCACTTGAAGAAAAAAGAGATGTTGAATTTCCCAGAGTTTGTTTTTTGATATAAGAAAATTCTTTGGCAATATCTTTAAGAAGTATGGAAAAAAGTTAGTTACTTACAACTGGCAAAAATATTGCTAAAGGTATTCCTATAAGACTTCCTAACCAGACTTAGTCAGTCCTAATTTCTCCTAGTGCACCCATTTCTTAGCAAGTTCCTGCAGCTTCTTTGCAGCTGTTCGTCCTTAGCAGACATTTTTCTGCTGGCAAAAGTTTTGTTGGCTCAACCACTTGACGCTCGGTTACCTCGGCTTCCTTTCCGTCGGAAAACTGCCTTTGAACAGAAAAATATTGCACGCATTTTCCCGGAAAGCAACGTGGCATGGCCAAGAAGGAGAAGGAGGATAAGGACGAGGAAGGATTCCTTCTTGGTGCTGCGGATGCTGCGGTAAATCAATTTCTGCAAATGAGATTTTTCAATTATAAATCAATTTTCGATTAAAATTACTTTTACGCATCTTCCTTTCAAGTTACTCAGCCCATTCTTTTCCAGGACTTCAGCTATAGCCCCTTTTGGGTGTGTTGTTGTGCGGTGAAAAGTTTCTGACATGAACGTGGGGATCTCATCCAGAAACCGGAGTGGGGGAAGTATATATAATATAATAAGTGTTTTGGGGTAATGTAAGTCAGAAATCGTGAAGAACTTGAGTTTAAACTTGGAATTTGGAAGAAGGCTTATTTAAGTAATATCTGAGTGATCATATTATTTCCTCTATAACCCGTAGGAAAACCAATCGATTTCTTAACAAATCAATCAAGCTCAGCAGCCATACTTAACTTCAGCCATATAAGCCATGGAAAGCTAAGAGCTTCAAACTCTTTCCGCTTCCTGCTCACGAATGCCAGCTTTTCAGGGGAATGGGTAGGCGTAGACCATGGGCAGTTGAGTCTCAATAAAAGGAGAAAGAGCCTACAAACTGAAACTGAGACTGAGACTGAGGCATTCGCAGCCAAGGCAAGCTGGAGACATTTGATCCGACTTGGGATTTTTAGATGAGCAGAGCCAGAGCCAGAGCCAGGACGATAAACCTGGGTCAAGAATGCAGCTCGCTTTATTTGCGGCTCTTAATTAAATTGTGAATTATGGCCTTCGATTTGCCAATCGCCATAAAGGCCACAAAAATATGAGTCGCAGTCGATGCGACGATGAGGAAAAGCTGGCCACAAACTTTTGCCGGCCATAAACGTGGCAATGGGGCTGGCATAAAATTTTACGATGGCCAGTGCAGCTCCACTGCAGCAATCGACCATCAGACCAGCCATCCATCCATCCATCAGAGCGAGTCGACACCGATCGATATTAAATTATAAATGAATGAATGAAGTTTTATGACACTGCCCAGTGGGGGCTGAAACTCGAACTTGGACTTGAGTTGTCGCCAAGGCTGCAGGCTTGATGGATGGCGAATGGATCCTGAGATCCCGTTCACGATCTCGCTCCCCATCCCGCTCCCGCTCCCGCTCCCGCTCCCGATCCCGATTCCCACTTCTTACTGAGTTATGAGCATTGGGCAAAAGATAATGATGCCGTTCGATTTTCATTTCGATCACAACTGCTGGGGCAGAGACACGACCAATAAATCGCCGCATGTGGCACAAGTCGACTTTTTCGCTTCGACATTCGTCATAAAGTGCCCGAGGGGGCCAAGAGGGCTCTCAACTTGTGTTTGCTGTCCCTGGCAATTAATAAATTTCTGCCTAGTGGAGCATAAATCGGTAAATCGCCCTACATTTTTATAAGATTGCTAGGTGCAGGGTAGAAATATCATTTAATAATTTGCAGATCGCAGAAAAAAGAACTTTGTGAGTAACCAAAACTCATCGATGACCTTTTCAACCTTCAAATCAATCATTGTAGAATATCTAATGTTTTGTGTTCTCTAATTTAAACTTATGAGTGGCAAAGCCATGATAATGATTGATTTCCTTCAATAAAAGTGAAATAATAAACCGCATTCTGAAAGGGTTATTCAAGAGCCACACGTGCCGAAGGTCAAACGTAATAGCCACTCCACATTTCCACATTTCCATTCCAGAAAACTCGAATAAGGAACACACTTGCCCGCCGATCAATCACAATTCCTGTCTCCGTTTCGGGTTTTCTGTTTTTTTAAGTTATCCGTTTTTTCCCGCTCCCATTTACCTTTTTTGATAAATGTCGCACGCGGCGTGTCAAATGCGTTTCCCAGCAGCATCCCCAGCCCCCTCCAAGGGGAAAACTGTCGCATTTTCTTGGAATTTCTGTGGTGCAGCATTCTCCCAAGGATATGCCATTACCAAGTAGAGGAAGGCGGCGGCGGGGAAAGTGTCCTGGCAGCCGCTTTTGGGGCCTGTCATTGTCCCAGAGCGATTTTTTGTTGCTCGCCTTTTGTGCCGCGCCATGCCAGCACGTGGTTGGGAAGTGGGCGGGGGGACTCCCCCGAAACGGTGCAGATTTTATTTTCCTTTTTTTGTGTTGTTTTCTTTTTTCGTCAAGCAAGCCTTTAATTTATGCAGCCCTGGGGAGGTTTTGATTTTCAGACGATTCGTGAATGGAGGAGCTGCGCTCAACAATTGCCTCTAATTGTGGCATGGGGCAGGCTGTTGGGGCAAGTCGGAGGGGGATATCAGACTGTAATTGAGATCAGTGAGAGTGGTATCTAAGGAGATGCCATGGGGTATCATAAAGAAGTCTAAAGAGAAAAGGTAACTATTAAGAATCGTTTTTCCACAGAAAGAGTATTTAAGCTTAGTAATAAGCTTACAAGTGAAAACACTCTATGTAAGCCTTAATTTTATGCCAATTTTAGATTAGTTCCACTAATAATACACCTTCTAGAAATAGCTTACTCAGTGATCAGTTGATAAACCCACCTCAAATGTTACTGTTAACACTAAAGCTCTTCTTGTTCTTTCTACTAACTCCCATCAACTCCGAGAGTCCTGGTAAGTAATATGCAAGGACTTAAACTTGTGGCAAGTGTATTAACTTCAGATTCAGCTCTGTGTAGCTTACCACACGGTAAAGGAAAAACAAGGACTGAGGCTTTCTACATGTTCACCTTCAACTCCAGGATATTCGAGTGTGTGCCGTTCATGTACTCCGGATCAGGGGGCAATGATAATCGCTTTTGGTCGAAGAGGGATTGCGAGGAGACCTGCCTGGCATCGGCAGAAAGCCAATAGATATGGGAAACTGATCTTAATATTTTTAAAATAATTATTTTAATAAAATACAAAGAAATATAAATATAAAAGCAAACTTCTATACCAAACCGCATCCTTAAAGTCCTTCCATGTACGAACCCAAAACCTATTACAGGGCCATCCACAAAACCACTCACCGTTGCCAATCAATAAAAAATCTACAAAAAATTCGCATTGCCGTCTGTCACATTAGCACACCATTCATAAGGACATGTGCCAATGGTTTTCAAATATGTTCTCCACCAGCAGCTGGAAAAACAACGAAAACAACGTCAACGATGATGACGATGACGATGTCGACCTCCCAGGCGGATTCGCCAGCTCGGCGAGATTTGCGTTTGCCAAAATGTCAATAAAGGCCCCTCTGGACGGACAGCGGTGATATTGACATTTATTTTTATTTTTATTTTATATTTTTTTTATATATTTTATTTCTTGCAGCCAAAGTACAGGCGGCGGCTTTACTTTCTTATTTGGTTTCATTTCGCATGTCACACGGCCCTGCGCTGACAAAATTTTATGCGAATTGGTTTGACATTTTCAAATAGTTTCATAAAAAGGAAATACCAGAAGCTGGCCAGCCACCTCTTGTCCTACGCCACCCACCAAATCACCTCCCACCCAAAGCCATTTCATTTCCCGGGGTGCCTGCCAATGCGAGTGATTTCCATTTGACATTGATGATGTTTATTTATTTCTGTGAAAATGGAAAATATACAAAATATATGTGTAACAGCAATATGGGCACTGGGAGAAAGGGAAGGGAAAATGGAAAAATAAACTAATGGAAAATGGTAAGTTAGAAAAGGAAAATTAAGCTCTGTTAGAGTTATATTTTCCAGGTTAATCATAAGTATAAATAATATTTTTAAGATATATAATTTGTGGTATAAAATCTTTATGTTTTAGATACTAAATCGCATTTTGTGCTTCGATATGTGTTTACCTTACCATTTCTGCTTATTTCTAGATCGTTTCTTTCAGTGTACACCCAACACACATTCAGTATATTTTTTTTTTGACATGTGTGTGTGTATCTGGGGTAGCGTGTGTTTTTGGTACTTGTATACTTTTACTTTTGCCGTTTATTATGTTTCCTTTTTTCCCGTCTTGCCTCCGTTTGAGAGTCTATTTTGAAGTCGGTAGACATTGATGCCTGTGTGATGGAGATCCCTAACCGAATACCGCCAAATCCAGGACTTTGGTTTCGATTTCATTTTTTTTTCTGCTGTGTCCTGAGCCCTGGGCGCCAAAGACAAGTTTGACTCTGGAAAAACGAGATTGATTGCCCCGAAAGAACTTGGCCAGCTATAGCGGAAAATTGTGAGTGGTTTTGCATGTTTTGGCAGAGTAACTTTTGGCCAGGCCTAGGGAAAAATGTGAACATTTTTGCCCTGAACTGGCCTTTGTGTGGGCTTGTGAAAATATTTAAACACGAAATTGCAACCAATCAAACAATTTTCCAATCAAAAGCTTCTATTTTGGCAATTTTGAGAAGGACTTGTGCCAAATTTTAAGTTGCATAATTCAACAAAGGGAGCTTTTTGGCAATTTCGAAAACCGAAACGAACGCCGAGACCCTCCATTCACCTGCCCTTTTTACCTTTTACCTGTGTGTGTGTGTGTGTGTGTGTTCACAAACAGACAGGACATCATCGAGCAGCCGGCTACGCAATTACCATGAACAACAACGGTGGGTTGGGTGGCTGTGGGATGGAGGAAGGGGCTTCCGAATGGCCCTATGCAGATGGTATAGGGTCTGCGCTGGCAAGTCGTAAATATTCCAAATGTCATTTTGAAATCCTAATTTACGCTTCGACGATCTAAAATGCACATTTGCACCCGGCGCAGCCAACGCACAAAAGTCCAGCGTCCAGGACGCACTGCACTGCAATTTCGGGGCCCCAGGACCTCCATGCTGCCACCGCTGCCTCCCCCGCAAATCCCAACTACCATCACCACTGGGCAATCCGGGCCGAGGAGTAAGGACCAGAGCCCACGTCCTCCGCCTCGTCAGGATTGGCATGCCTCATCATCAGTTCGAGTTCGTTTTTGCAGCGCCATTTTGTATCGAAACATGCAATCAAAATTTTCAAATTTTCCCTCTCAGTCTGCGTGTGTGTATGTGTGTGGGGGGGATGGCTGCCTGTGTACACTGGCCAAACACACACCAACACACACACACACACGGAATGAATTACAATCAGCACACAATTCAACGAAAAATGCCGTCCAATTTCTAAAATGTGCGCCACCCACCGCCCAATTTTGTGCAGCCTCATGGGGCGCGTTAGGAAAATTAGTGCATTTTCAGGGAAAGCAAAATGGGCCTGGGCCTGGGCATGGACTATACCGTTGGTGGGGCCCAAAAACAATATGTTTTCCAAACGGCATTTCCATTTATGTTGCATGTTGTGCACACATTTCCGCAAATGCATTCGCCCCCAACCGCCCCTCACCTTTTGCACATATTTGCGCTCCTTTCGTAACTGCAACTGAGTTGGGGTTTTCCAAAAGGGGGTGCGGGGTGCTCTTTTTTTGGGACGGAGGATAGAGGTGCATTGTCTATTCCCTTTTTGTGGGGCCCAGATTGGAACGTTTGCCGTATCGGCGAACGAAACCAGAACGCCGGGGCTCCAACTTATCGGGTTGCGTTGCCCAATTGATGCGGACAATCGAATGGTTAATCGGAAGTTGTTTGCCATTTGGGCAGAGTTTACTGTTCGTTCTGGATTAGAGGGTTCCAAAAAGGTGGAAAGTTAAGGCGAAATCATATGAGATACATCATGTCAGATTTTTATGAAGATTGCATAATGAAGGCTTTCCAATCCCGATGTGTTATAAGAAATCTACTAAACTTATCCATTATTCCCCTCCTGCAATCTTCAATTTCATTGCTTCCAGTAATTGCTAATCAGTCATCTTCAAAATGAAAGGTTCGAACATTTAAATTGAATGTTTATTCAAGAGATTTCCCCATCGAAGTCGTTGAACTTCTCTCCGAAAGTTCTTCGCAGTCCATAAAAAAGGAAAAGCTTACGAGGTGTTTGCCATGTGTCATATTCCAATGGTCTCCGACACCCGGCAGTGTCCGTATCTCGATTCGGGGATCTATTCCATTTGGGTGATGGATTTTTACGGCCTCGAACTGCGGCTGAGGCAATAACGTGAAATTCCTTTTCATCGGAGATCGTTCAATAATAATCAACAGCAGTAAAATTAAAAATACATTTACCAAATATTGAATTTCAATGTAAATAAATTAAAATTAAACAATCGACGGGTGAGAAGCGGCACAAAGGGAAGAGAAACCAACGAATTTCGCCTGAAATCGTATAAAAAGCAACACGAATTTTGATGACTGGGAAGATTGACTGACTCCGGAGTAACGAAGTCCAAATCGGAGAGACGGCGACGAGGGAAACCTCGAATAATGATGAATTAATTGAGGATAAAATGTCTGGCTGGCGGGGACGGCAGTTAAAATAAATAAAAACCAAAACAGACAATCGGGCAATATCATAAAAATTATACAGTAACCAACAACGCTCTCACCGATCCCGATTCCGATCCCCCTCCCCATTCCGATTCTGATTCAGATCCAACTTTAATCTCAACTCGGTTGTAAATGCTTCGAGAAAAGTCGCTGCTTGGGTTTCCTAGAATGGCCATAAGAACTGTTTTATGCTAATGAAGCCGCGGGGTCGCCGCACTAAATCATGCTAATGGTATGCCTCGATCGGAGTCACCTCCCCAGCTTCCCCAGCCTCCAAGCTCATACTTACAACCTGCCACCCCTTTCCCTTCTGCTGGTTAAATTGATTAATTTAATCTAGAGAAAGAGCCTGCAAAAATCGGTGAGGGGTTCGGTAGCCGAGAACATATTTTCGCTTAATTTCATTTCCGCTTTCATCAGCGCAGAACGCAGTCCTATGCACTGAAAAATAATCTTTAAGAAATATTTTAAAAATCTTTCATACTTAAGTAGTAACTTTTAACTTAGTGCCTTAACCTCTCCCTTAACTTTGATAAGTTTTTAAGAAATGCACTCAACATTTTCTCCCAGTGCACTGTGTCCGGCACTTGCTCGTTCCGCCTGCTCTAGAGTGGCGCAATTTTTTATGCCATTTCCGCAAAAAGGGTTGCAAAAATGTCTCCGTTTCCTTTTTAATGCTTGTGTCACCAAATTTCATTTGGGGGTTGACTCTCCGGCGTTTAACGGGCAGCGAGTTATTGATCTGAATGAGGCATTGTCAATCTTGTTTGATGCATCGCCGCGTTCAAAGGGCTCGAGATTAATATTACCCCATATTCGCCTCGGCAAAGGGTTTGCAAAAAGCGAATTTCCGTGTCATCTGTCAGCGGATTTGATGCGCCCTCTCAGCGTTTCGGGAATCTCGCGATTTGAGTCGCCTGTCGCCCGAGGAACATCTATCCTTTTTTCAGAAATACTTTGGTTTACCTTGATTAGCTGTTACATCAAGGCTATAGACAGCTGTCTGTGGGTAAGTAACTAGGGAAATGATTATGACAGGAGTCTATAATGTAACTAAAAAGAAACAGAAAGATTTTACTAAATAAATATCTAACCTTGAGCTGCCTGAAGAAGGGTTTTCTTTCTGGCAGAACTGATAAACATAAACATGAAAAACTGACAACTGTTTGTTGTCACAAAAGATGTTCCCTGCCCCACATTTCCACTCATAACTTCTGCACATTTTCCCTGAACTGTTTTCAATTGACTGATTCCGAACCTTCGTCTTTCACAAAATGCATAAATTGCCGGGCACCCACTTGAGGCTGAGGAGTCCCAACCTCCCTCCCTTCTCATTAGTTTCCAGTTGTTTGGACTCAACACATTTGTAACAATATTTGGGAACTAATTTTAGACGCCAACTCGCTGCGAATTGACAGTTGGGAATATTTTAGGACAGATTTTTGACGTGCGCCCGTGATTTGTCATTGACATCATTATAAAGATTCGATGGATCTTCATCCTCCCCTAGGAAACCCAGGCAGACAAACGGGCTGCACCACTTCAGCGGTGCAGGAACGACCCTGGGCACTTCATCTGTGCCGCTTGGATAAACAAAACTCAAAATCGGAAAAAGAAAAAGAAAAAGAAAAGCTGAACAAGGAAGAGGGAGCTGGAAAATCACCGAATCCGAATCTGTGTGGCAGTTGGTTCGTCATGCGCCATGCGTCGCCACATTTTCTAATTGATTTTAAAATGTTTCAGTTCGGATAAATAATTACGTTTTTGACATTCCCCCTCCGATATTCGCCGCCCGAATATTCCATATTTCGTAGACTGAAACCAGACCAAATCCAGAGGGGAACTCCACAGGCCCATTGAGACTTATCTTAATTGCGCACCAGACGCCGAAGCAGCCGCCTCGGGAAGCTTATGGCGGCCTCCAACTTGCTAGTATATTACAATAATTTAATTTATGTTTGCTATTTATTATTTTCTAAATTGTTTTGGAACGTGCCGCCGCCGTTCCTCTCGCGTCTCTCGTCTCCAATAAATTTCGGCCCTCTAATGATGGATCCTATTTTTGGACGAAGCTTTGCCTTTGGCCGCACTGCGTGATCCGTGTTAATGTCCCAAATCTGCTTCCCCAAAAGAGAATATTAGACTACTAATCCTTTCCAGCCATTCGATGGATGATTTTACGTGCCGGTTAATGCGTTGGCGGGTTAAATTCGAGCATTCCAAATTAGCCTTATGATGGGTTATAGATGCCGTAGGCAGAATGACTTACTCACAGACCGCAGATTTACTATGTTCTTGGAGTATTTTTAGGCCCAAAAAAGAATGTTTATCCCTGACCTCTAAATAAGATTTAAGAATATCTTCAAGTTACTAAAAGACAATAGAAAAGTTGCATTTGGGAAAACTACAAACAGATCTTCTTTCTCTCCCACATATTCCCAATTTGGTTTGTAAATTTGACTTTAGAATTGAAAAGGTGAGGGGGTCCGAGCCAAACTAGGCAAGCAAACAGCCGCCCACTTACCTGATGCTCATATTTAAACATTTGCTGAAAACTCAAGGGGAGCGGGCAAAGGGCATTGATATCGATTTGGGGATGTTTTAAGTCTAAGCCAGGAGAAGGGGAAGTAGCCTTGGGGATGGAAATCGGAAAGCTGGAATCGAGCAGTTTGTTGACCCAGGCGCGGAATTCCGGGGAGAAGATTCAATTGCCACCAGCGACACTTTACACCAGGCTTCCGTGTTTACATGCCAGCCTCGATTTGTTGCAGGCTGCAGGCTGGGGGAAAGGGAAAGCAGAGAAAGTGACTCCACTTGAAATGGATTCGAAATGGAAATGGAGGGCCAACAGATGTGCCTCTTTGGGGGAAGATATTTTCATAAATGCTCTGCAGCTCAATTCGGTTTTATTCTGCAATTACTTTGATTTGTTAGAAACGCCTGAGAGGGATGAAATAGATAAGAAACTTTAGTTTCTTTCTTAGTTTATAGAATTTTAGGGATTTTTTAAAGGAATATTCTTGAATATCTTTCTCATTCAAAAGGTTATTACATAAAGTTGCTTATTTTATTTGCTAAAAAGACGTTTTCCTGACAACACAGAAGGAAAACCTCCAGCCAAAAGAGTGAGAGTTTTATATTGCTTCCGTTGCGTGCGACATTTCCTTCATAATTCCACATTAGAGTGCAAATCTGCGTGGGCAAGTCCTTTGCCCTCGTCTAGACAAATATTTACACTGCCAGCAAATCATTTCATAACATCGTCAGATTGGGAAATGTAAACATAACGCCTTCCTGCCACGTGCCACAAAAAAGAAAACCGAGTCGGGGGGGCCCATTAACCCTCGGCCAACATTGGCTAACATATTAATAAACGAAATCGCTCATAAAATTATAGCAACACCAAGGGGCAGCAACCCCCTTGTGCTGTTCACACATTGTCAAGGACTCGGAGGGGTGTCAGGCAAGCAACCCCACGAATTATGAAATTATTTTCCATAATGAGGGTTTTTCCTCGTTTCACCCGTCGACAAGAAGTCGGTGTTTTGTCCCGATTTCGATCAAATCATATTCATACTCGCCGGCCGGAAAATGTTGGTCTCGTGCCGCTATTTAGCGTCGATTATCCTGCCAGGATATGGCATATGCCCCATGTCGTCTGGGTGTCTGTCTGCCATTCCGCAGTCCTGCCTGTTGTCATCCGCTGTCAGCGCCGCCTGTTCCGCCCCAAAGATGATTTCTCGCTTCCGGAAGGAGACATGAATCCGCCAAAAACGGAAGCGATTCGATCTTTTCGGGCTGATTGGGTGTTAGTTTGGCTGCGGAAGTGTTGTGCACACTCACTGGTATCTTAGGTCATTCGCTATTCCTTCATTTCGGACAAGTGATGGCGATTAGCAAGTGAATTGGAAGAATACGATGAGTCACTTTTGTGAATTGAATGGAGAAAAGGAGAGTGAGGGGACTCCTATTTAAGACTTCTCATTCCTTACTTCCCTTTTATTACTTTTTTTAATATTTATGGAAGGATATTCCCCATTAACAATCTTTAAAATCTTTTTGTACGACAAAAAGACTACTGAAAAACCCTTTGAAAAACCGCACTCACTACGAAATACTCCTTCATCCTTTAAAATAAATCTCAAAGAAAAGGTTAATAGGCAAAATATTTATAAGCCGCGATTCGCTGCGCTCAGTGGACATTCGACTTCAGCAACGCCTCTGAAAACATTTTGCAATGACCTCGGAAAAAAAGACAGTTCATCAATTTCTATTAGCCTGGACAACCTTGAGCTGAATTTCCAGCACTGCCTCTGTACTCCTTTGCTTAACCGATCTTACCAGCAAAAGGATGGCCCAATTTCACGCTCAAATATTGAAAAATGATGGGTGTCAATATTTGCATATCATTTTCCCAGGGCCGAATCGGTGCGTGACGACGGATGCTAGTTCCGGGAAGAGGGATCTAGGATCGATCCTCGATAAGCCGGAGGAAAACGCAACGCCCCCGGGCAAATCCTTTGGCCAACAAAAGGGTAATGGCTGCAAATCCGTCGCGCCATATGCAAATCCGCCCACAATATCCTTGCACTCTCGAGCCGTGCTTAATTAGTACGCAAAATATTTGCCTTAATTGTCGCAAAGCAAGCGGGATGTACCAGAAGGATGTGTAATCCCTTCGATCGGATTTTCCGGTCAGCTCCTTGCCGGTTAGCTACCTACCTGCTGTGCCTAAGTTTGCACTAATTTTCGCGCATGATCCTGCGGATCAGAGAGCGATTCCGGTGATTGATCCTGTTTGGCCCGATGTGCGGTGACCCGAAAGAAAGAACCGAGATCTCCGGGCCATTGTGCCAGCTCCTTTCAAGGCATTCCAATCCTTGTTTTCAGATCTCCAGCTGGGCGGCTTTGCCAGGAGCAGGAACAATCGCCAGGGCGTTGCTATTGAGACAGTTTACAGGACACTTAGCCCGGCTAAGCCGCTCTGCACTGCGCCCACCGAGGATCACAATTCGAAATTGATTTGTCAGCCAAGGTATTCCATTGACCACCTACCTAAGGCAGGCTCCTCCGAGTCGAGAACGAACTACCGCAGACCCATGGCCACGGCAGAGCCTGACAACTCCCCTCGTATAAATCAATCAATTAAACTTTTATAATGCTGCGCATGGAAAATATTTGCCATGCCATTGGCAAAAACTGAAAGAAAGACTTGGCGGATGAGGTTGAGTGGCGTCAGCAGGACCAGTTTCAGATTTACACTGGGAAAAAGGGGTATTTTTTTACCATAAGAAGTGTAAATTCCATTTATAAAACTTCTTTTCTCTCACAAAATGAAGATATCCCCGATCATATTATGGGAATAGCTTTAATTTTATCATAAAATATAATTTAAAATCTCTTAATAGCAAGTTTTTCTCTCAGTGCTCGTCCGATTCAAGTTGGTAATTAAAATTTCAGCTAATATATTGGAGTTGAAGTCTGAGTTTGGTTTTTTTCTTGGTAGGGCAGAGCAGCGTGCGACAAGCATATGACAGTTTGACAAACGGCAGACAGCCGCTGACAAGGCAACCTCCTTCCTGGACCCTTCCCCACGACTTGCAACATTAAAAGATGCTTTCTGGAATCCCGCGAATGTCCATTGGATGGGGACAAAAATCATATTAAGACGGGCACATTATAAAAGACATCGAGCATGCCTAACCAAATGGAGGAGAGCCGCCCCTCTGGGTCCTTTGGCTCGCATAACTTATTAAAAAGCAGCAGCTTCGACATACAAAAAGGCAAGGAAAACGCCAGAAATTGCTCCTGAGAAATGTCCAAAAATTGTTGGAAAGAAGGAACTGCCTAAGCGCCACTTGGACAACGGGTTTTGAGGAATCTTTCATGGAGTAGGGAAGGGTTAAGAGGGTGGCCTGAAGGGTGAACCTCATTCTGCGGTGGGCGCCATTCATCGACTGCGGTTTGTTGCAATTTCCGCGAATTGTTTGCCATTGAACTTTCGGCAAATTCCTCTTTAAGTAGATCACATTTTAAGCTGGGCAGTTATGAAGTGTATCTCTGAGGGGTTTCATCTATAAAGCTCATTAAAGTATCTTTAAGATACAACAAGAACGTAAGGTAAGATTGTGCTAAGATGGAAAATTAGAGAGATTTTCCAAATATTTAACTATCAAGAACCTGGAACATAAAACTGTTTTAGGGTTATAAAAATTACTAATAATTAGAAAGCAAAAGTCATATAGCTAGTAATTTGGTCTGTCCTATTATGTGGAATCCCAATTCCGGCTAACATAATTAATAAAGTTTTCACAAGTCGAGGGAAGATTTCCCACTGCGAGCTATAACTTTTGTGATATCAGTTCCCGTTCCCGTACCCGTACCCTTTCCTCGATCGGAGCCATAAAATCCAGTGTTTCCCCACAAATGCCATAAATCGAACAGATGATGATGCCCCTGATCAGCCGGATGAGGCTGAGGTGGATGCCGATGACAGGCACGTTCTGTGGTGCCGTGGCTGGAGAGCCCGGAGAGGTGGCCATAAAAATTTTCAAAAATATCATAATTTTTTATTTCCAGCGAAGATGGGAGCCGGGGCCTGGTCATTAAAGGGTTAAAATGAAACCGTAAAATGCAACAATAAATTATGGAAAAACTAACATCAATTAAAAGTCGTAAACCCCAGAAGCTGCTCTCCCGCCCAACGAAAGGAGTTGATAGGGAAAATAGGGAAATGGAAATGGAAATGTAAATGGAAATGCGGTAGCCAAAGAAGGGGAGGGGGGGAGGGAGGATAATGAACCGCAATCGGGTGATAGATAATAAAAGAGAAAATTAAAATGTTGTGAGAGCTGAAAATAGACAAATAGATCGAACCGCTGCTCGTTAATATCCATCGAACACACACAGAGAAATTGAGAGAGAGAGAACGAGTAGGAAAAGCAGGCGATGTGCCATTCTTTCAATAGAAAACCCATAAAACTTGGGAAAAATTGAAGCAATATTGTGCCGAAGGAAAACAAATGCAACGGCCATAAAATCATGAAGAAATGAAAACGCAACTAGCAGCGCGTTTATGGATCAGCTATATGCCAAAGGCCATATAGACGGATCGTTCGGGTCGCGACCCCTATGCCAAGCTATGCACTGAAAGAAAACTTACTCAGCTATACATCTCAAATCACTTTCATTACCCATTTCATAGAAGACTTTGAACTTAACTTCTGATAACTGCCACTTAAAGAAGTAATAGTTGATCTTTAGCTTAAGATTTTTGAACTTTCACTTCGGAATGAAGTTTAACCACCCACCATATCTATTAAAATAAGTAATATTACTAATATTAATACATAAACTTATTACATTTTCTCTCTCTGTAGTCATAGGGTTGCACTCGGTGGATTTTATGGCTTTTCAAATGTTTCCGCAAGCGCTCGTTGGGCGGATCATAAAAATTTGATTTTTCCTCAGCGGCTCATCCTTGGCCTTGGACTCGACCTGGGCGGAGTGCGAGGAGAGTGCGGAGGATGGTCTAGGGCTGTGTTTACCTACAATAAAAGATAAATCGTCTGGTTTATATGTAGAGCAGCCAGCGCAGGGCACAATGAGCGCGATCAGCGATCGACAATGGGCGAGGTCGTAAACACAAAACATTGTTGCGATGCAGAGGAGGGTTAAGTTTATGGCCTTCTAGCTCTCAGCTCTCACTGCTCAGCTCCTTTATCCTTTCGTCGAACTCTAGGGATCTGTATACTACCTACCTGTAATACCATATACCAGAGTATATTGATCCGGCCTGCTTTCACCCAAAGTCCGCCTCTGACACGCGCTCGTAAAACCCTCTCTCTCCACGGATCGATCTGATATCGCCTGTTTATTTCCCGGAGAGTTGCGCAATTAAGTCCAATTATGTCTTGGCCTTCTGCTTTTTTCGCAGTCTTATCACCTCTAATTGCTTCTAATTTTCAAGATCTAATTTGGATTTGGATTTTTTATTGTTTTTTTTAGCCCTCAGATGGGCTACTGTGGAGCTGCTGGGAGAAAGGTTCGAACTTTGATTTCGGTATTCTGGGAAAAGTGTCTCACGTTATGTATCTCTTTGTGGCAGGACTTTTCATTGATAAGCTGCAATTAGGGGTAGAGAGCACTTAAGATATAGTAGCTACAGGCGGCATCCTTTATGTGTTACCTATTCATTCCTAATCTTCCTTTATTTTAATACCCTGTAATTGCTTTTCCTTTCGCGCAATTTGTTTGCTTTCTTTCTTTGGGTTTAAAAAGCAGTTCTGATCTTTGTTAGATTAGCAAAGAAAATGACTTAATAAGCAATAAGGACACCTTATAGAATGTAGGTTGGAAAATCCTATAATTTTCTCCAAATCTACTCTCATCTTTCCAAAACTGTTTTTATTATAAGAAAAATCATCTATTAAAAGAAACTTCGAATGAATTTTGTTTCATTTTCCCACAGAATCTTCCCCCAACCTTCTAACTATTTAAAAATTAGAAAATTCATTTATTAAACTTAACTTTAAGTGCTCTTAAAACCCAACTTTCAAGCTGTGCCAATTTAATATTTAAAATTGATTTCATTTTTCTAGCACCTCGCTAATGAAAGGCCCTTAACTCCGCAGACAGCTTAATTGACAGCATAATTCGTAACATTTTTATTTTGCCACATATTTGCACTGCAAATGGGTAAATACAAAAGATTGTTGCTGCCACCGATTTACACCCCTCCCCCTCTCAGCACTTCACAGATTTTTGAAGTGATTTGTGGCTGGCCACAAGAAGCAATCGCAATCAAAACGAACGACACTCGAGTGGGCTGGGCAAATATAATTTTCGCAGCATTCAGCAAATAAATAAATAAATGCAACAAATGTGCCACAAGGAGGGGGGAGGGGAGGGGCAGGGGATTTCAGAAATCGCGTTAAGTGAGTGCAATTGACAAAGGAAGCCAACAATGAGATCTCGACTCTCGGATGGAGGGCACAAGTGCTGGGAAGCGGAGAGATGATGGCCTGAAGGAGCTCTTCAGAAATTATGCGTGCGTGAGGAGAGATTGGCAAGGCACTGGGAAAAAATATGAGAGAAAATTCAAAAGATATAGTTAAAAGAATTCTAGATATGTTCCTATATCTAAAAAATGTACAAAAATTCCAAATTCGAAAGGACAAAAATAGCTCTTAAGAAAGAGTTACAAGATTTTCTCAAAAGAGGAGTTTATAAAAGTTGAAAATGCTTTTTAAGTTTCGAAAACTTTCCCCCAGTGCATCCCTTAAGGTCTTTTAGAGAGTTTTTCCCCGCTGCCTTGGCAACACTCTCAGCTTCAGCTTCCTCCCTTCTGCGGTCGCCGACAATCAAATCAAATTATGTCAAATATTTGATGAGTTTTGATTTGATTCGATTTGCGCGCTGGCACTGAAGTGGCTTAAAAAACGAGGCTGCTAACAATAACAAATGCTGGCGGGATGGGACACCTGCGGCTACGACTGACAGGACATCCGCAAGGACATCGGCGCCAGGTTCGGGCACCCAATCCTTATCGCACCCAGCCGCATGAGAGAGTTATGAGTGGGCCCAGACTTGCCACGGCGCCTCACGATCGCGTCCTTCGTACCTGTTTGAGTTCATAATTCTGTTTTTGTCAACTCGATCGATAGTTTTGTCGCCAATTGTCTGCATTTCATTGACCAAAATCAGGGCAGGTAAAAAAAGGTTCTCGATTTTTCCTGTTTTTAATTATTATTGCCCGACGTTTATGTACTTCTCAGGCTAAGACAAAGGGAAATCCTTTTTTAATATTGCCTAACAGGCATGAGTTTTTTTTTTCGTTTGGGTTTCTTTTTGGGAACATACATCGTTGGGGAAGGCCAAATTTATGGGCAAGCCTCGGAGTTGTTGACATTTTCCTTATCTCATTTCGAGTTTTCCTTTCGCTTTTCCTTTGCCCGCAGAGTCCTCGGCTCTATCAATGAAATATTGATCGACTTCGAGGCCCAATGCCTATGAAGATATCATTATGCATCTACCTCTCGCGTCTCTCGTCTCTCTCTTTGATTTATATGCAATTATGTAAGGTATATATAATCGTATACCTTTTCCGATGTCGGGACATATTTAAATGTCGCTCTATAAAAATCTTTATCGACTTGTTGGGCTGTAAAATGTTCAATGATCTGCCTTGGCAGGGTTTGGGTTTATTAAAGGACTCCATAAATGCATTTTCCTGGATTTTTATTAGCTCTTCTTGATCAGGTGTCCACCCAGTTTGTTGAGATTTACGATCGAATGGCTTTGTCTCCAAACCAGGAGGTGGACTACTGATTAACTTCGTCCGAGTGATTGACATGTGACCTGTTTTAATGAACAGTGATTGCTCGGGGGAAGCATCGAGTTTATAAACCTATTTAATGGCTTTCTTCTTAGGAAAGGATTGCCTTTTCTATTGCCAATCAGTAAGGTTTGAAAGTACAAATTTTAATACAACTTAAAGTTAAGTTAATCCCAGAACAGATTCCAAGGAAACTCAGGCCACTTGGGTATGCTCAACCCATGGATCTAAGCCAATCTTAACTCCAATCTCTGCGAGTTAATTTCAATTTCAGAACCTGCATATAGCCACAATAATTCCGTTTATAACCCGATGGAGAAATGAGCTTGGAACGAGGCTCATAAACCAAACATCAAACGTTTTCGGGGCGATTTAAATGAGTTCGCATTTTGATAGAAAATTTCTCAGCCGAATGCGATTTGAATTTTTAATTAGCCAAAGTGAAGGAGGTACAACCATGGCCAAAGACCAACCAAAAAGTGAAGCACAAAGGCGGCAGAAATGCTCAACATTAAAATCAAATAAAACTCGCCTGAAATTGTTAAAATTCCAAAACGGTAGCTCTCGATCTAAGCCATAAAACGCACCCCATATAGCCAACACTCCCCCGAAGTCCCCTCTACCTCTCCCTCTGATCACGTAGTCCCCAATCTTCCATCTACCCGAAAAGTGGGCACGTCCCCAAAAATGGAGTCACGCATGCGCGGGGGTCAACTTTCCTAGAGATGGCCTCGTGTTAGGGAAATACCTTTGATGGCTTTATTAATCTTCTTCAGATTTTCCTTTTCCTTGAGAGGGATATCTTGTTAGTATTATCCTTTCATTAAGACTTGCCGATTCACTCACGACATCAGCCCATCTCTAGGCTCTAAAACATCGCATGTCCATATATCGCTGGCCATAGGCCGAAAATTCGGTGAAAATTTAAATTAGGGGCCGGCCTGCCATAATTTTTTATTGGCGGCAATGAGACAAGTGTGAAAAGCGCGAGCGGCCAGAACAAACGACCGTTCAATCCTTTGGCCAGGACACGCAAGCGGCGTTTGAAGGGGTTGAAGAGAGGGGGAGGGGAGGAAACCAGACAGGAACGTGACTGCGGCTCGGCAACAAATTTGTTTTGGCTCCGGGAGTGGCCAATAATTATGCCCAAAGATCGTCGGGCACTTGGAATGCCCGTCGCATTTTAGTTTTTCATTTCGATTTCCCTCCCTCCACCTTTGGCCTTTTCCTTGGCCGCCTTTCCTCTGGGACTTTGAGGGAACCGCCGCGCCGGCAGGATCCTCTGAGTGCCCTGCCCCATAAATCTGCCGCGGGCCAAGAACCGATCCGACGACGAACGGAAGTAATTCCGTTTTTTATTTTATTTCAGTTGCATTTTTGAGTTTTCCTTTCTACTTTCGGAAATTTTTTCGTTTTGGATTTTAAATTAGGCCAGCAAAGAGGCCGCAGAGCGATATTGAAATTCGGTTAAAGATTAACGCCCGAGGATAAGGAAAGTGTAGAGAAGAGGGGGGGAGAAAGGGTTCTGGAATTTCGGGTGACGAAACCGGAGCTTACCGATTGCATTTTTGATTATTGCTAAGGGGATCGGGGCAGTCGGTGGAGGGCAATGAATAATTTATGGGGAGGGGGAAAGGGGTTTTGAGTTGGTTGTTTTGAGGTTGGAACAGGGGTTCATATGGAGGTTTTAACTCGCATTTTTATACTTTAACTTTGAATTTAAGAAACGTAAATGTAGATCTAGAAAAAGTTTACTTTTACTACCTTTACCTAAAGGAAACACGTTTTTAAAAACTCAATCGGAAATTACTTAATAAAAAATCAAATAAAAAAGATGATGGCGATTCACGAGTTAATTAAGCAATTCTTTGAATGGCCTTATAAAGTTTAAACAAATAAATATAAAATATAACAATTCCATGGTTTACGGTTATGAAGCTAATGGATTTAAAAGATTGTTTATTCATGGCTAAGCCGAATCCATCTACATGCCATGCCTGCTCATCGCAGACTTTTAACGTTGTTTTGACAATCTGCGAAGTCATAAAAGAGCGGCTATATAGGAAGTGCCAAGAGAATTGCTAAGAAAAAAGATAGTTTTTAAATTTTTTCAGATTTAAGATTAGATTAAAGATCAAAACTATAATTATATATATATTATTTTTATTCATTAACCTAAAATAAATATAAATTTATTATCAATCATAAATATAATATGATTATATACCTAAATTAAATATTAAAAAAAAAAAATTTCAAAATCGAAAATAACATAGCATTAACTTAATAACAGAACTATAACATATAATGATCCCCTTTCAAATACCTTAACATTTGCCTTAAGAACCATGTTAAGGGCGTATAAGACTTTTAACATTAACAGCGGAGAGGAACAGCGCTGTCTGTGTGAGAGTGCGACAGAAATAGCTGGCAATTCGAAAATGAGCGCAGAGCGCGCATATGTACGAGAGTTTAATCAAGGGAGGGAGAGGGAGAGAGAAGGCAACCTGTAGGCAGTCGAAGAGCGAGAGGCAGCGATGCGCTGTTGTTGTTTTCGTTATGATTATGAGAGTCTATCAAAAACTTGTCTGCGCTGCCGCTGTGTGTGTGTGTGTGTGATTGGGGGTGGGGGAGTGCTAGTGCGAGAGTCGAACGAAAGTGTGTGTGTTTGTAAGGAATGCCTTGGTGTGGGTGCGAATATGATGGCAGATATGAAAAGGGCAGATCCGCTTTTTCGTTGGTCGAAGCTGCAAAATGAGCGAATATGAGCGTTATGAATTATGTATTTGCCCTGTACATAAACAAACCCTCTCTCGCACACACATACTCTTATGCTTTATGCTTGTGTTGGTGGCTTTTTCTTACTGGTGCGCAAGGTGGCTCTCCCCTCTTCTACCCTTCCCATTCCAAACCCACCCATCATCCTTATCCCCTCATCCACCTCCTTTACTCATTTTTTTTCTCTTTTGCCGTCTTTCTTTCGCCTTTTAATACGTATTATTTCCTACTCCTCCCGTTTTTCTGCATTTTATTGGCGCTCTCTTCGGATTTCGTTCGCTCCCAGAAATTTATGACAGCCCCTACCCCCGCCCTCAGCAACCCACTCGAGGGCAGCGACGTCGACGCTGGCAGCATTATTAATGCCCCCTTTTATTTCAGCTTATTGTTGTTTCTGTTGCTTCTTTTTTGCCGAGGTCCTTTGTGCCTTCTCTTTCTCAAATGATTCCATCGCATTCTTGTTGGTTTCTGTAATAAAGTCAATTTCGAGGCTCAAGTAGCTCCATGGGATGGGATTTTTCCTTGTCAAGTTGTTCCAGATCCTTGCTAGTTTCTTAACTAAGAGTCTGAGGTTTCTAATTATAAGAATTAAGAACTTCAAGAACTTAAAATGAATGTAAAGATATATACCTTGTTACTACATATATGATTAGCTATAATGAAAGAAAACATAAATAAACTGTAGGACAGGTTTAAAATTAAAGGAGTTTCTATTAAATAACTTATTAAAAAGCAAAACTAAATAAGCCCTTAAAAAAGAAGAAGTTCTTAACATTGATTTCTGAATCTTTATCAAGCTTCCCATTAAAAAGCTCTGAAATTTCGTTCTTAATCAACAATCGCAATATGTTTTCCTATTTCCCACTTAATTCTTTCCTTAAATGTTCAAAAACTTTGTCAAAACCCATTAAGTTCCTCATCAATAAGTACTTTTTTAATCAGAAAAAACCATTTAACAAAATTATAACCATGGCAAATGCTTAATTGATTTTCCATAAACAATCGCCGTTTTTAATTAAATTGAATCACTACTAAGTCGAGAAACCTTCGCAGCAATCACCCACTCAATCATCAATCATAACTCATTCACCAAATGTTTCTTATTGTGCAGTTAAAAAATGTAACTAAAAAGTTGGAATCGCCAGGTGTTTCAGCTTGACAAAAGAACATTTGCAATTAAAATGGAAAACTGGCACGGAGGTTCTTAATTCCAGCGTCTTGAAATGCCAAAAATTCCTCATTTCTTAGCGAGAGAGAGAGGGAAAATAATTAAGAAGTGGGAGTTGCCCAAAAGTCAGAAAGCCAAATGAAAAAAATAACAGAAAACATTTTGATGAATGGTTCATAATATTCACACACACACATGGGCACCCTACACACACACACACACACATACAGATAAACCGACGAATAAGCGAAGTCACCCAAGTCAGAATTCCTCCATAAAAAGGGGGGTTTTTTATACGAACAATAGCGAAGAACAGAAAATCTTATAAAACCGAAATTAAAAAAGGCAACAACAACGGCTCATAACTGCGCCGCCGAGCGAGATGGCAAATGTGTGAGAGAGAAACATGGAGAGAGTAAGCGAAAGAGGGAGCAACAAATGGCAGGCTCCCGGGCGTTAGAGCAAGCGAGATGGCCGGCTGGCAAGGGCCGTTAAGCAAGGGGCGGGGGTTGCCCCTATAAATTATGATAAATTATTAATCGAAAGAGCGAGCAAGACGGGGCATCACAAAGGTGAGCCGCAAAAGGCGGAAGGAAGTCTCGCTGCTTCTTCTTCTACGAGAGAGGGAGCGCGAGAGAGAGCAGCTCATAATTCCCCGAACAAGTTTCATAAACGTCTCTCTCAGGTAAAAACGGCGACTGCGACTGAGCATCCTCGAGGCAAAAACCAAAAAAAAACACAAGGGAGTGAGCGGGCTGGCAAGAGTAACAGTAACAGCAATTTAATAAAAATTATGATAAGAGCGAGCGAGAGGCGCATATGAAAAATAATATGAAATGCGAGCGGGAGAGCGTGTGTGTGTATGTAAGTGAGCATAAGGTGGGTTGGCTGAGTGATAGATGTAATAACAAACACACACGCGCGCACACACAACAAACCGGTTGCACACGAAGTAAACCGAATGAAAGCCGAACGGCTGTTATTGTTTGTGTCCCCTTCGGTTGCTCTCTCTAGTTGAACACAAATGTTAACTTGGGAGCGGGAGAGTCGACGTCGGCAGCGGCACGGAGATAGTGAGAGGGAGAGAGAATGACAAATTCGAACTGAAAGGCGAGTTTCAATTCGCCGAGGCGAGTGTATCTGTAAGTTATGGTGGTGTGTGTGTTTCTCCATTCGTTGCCGTCGCAGCGAAAGTATCTCAATCTCTCAGATACCTCGGTACGGCACTCGAAAACGGACACAGCCGGTTTCCAACAATTTCAGTACGAAAACGGCACGAAGTCGGCTTCGACGTTTTTTTTGGAAGCGCGTAGATGAACGTCCGCAGCGAGCACTCGATTTCTCTCAGTGCCGCAATCGTAACACGTTGCGTATGCGTAACGCGCACTCAGTTCTGTTTTTAGCGACTTTTCCTTCGAGCCACACAAGTTAATTTCCCAAGTGCCGCCGCGAAAATCACAACACAAACGATGACAATCACCGGGCAGCTGTAGTTTAACTTGGCCATCAGCTAAAATACGAGAAATATCTGAAAAAAGAAACACGCGACCCAACGCTTTTCCCACTGCCGACGGCAAAACACAAAAGTGCTGAAAGTAACTAAAATTTACTTATTTTTACCCTAAAAAAAGGAAAAAAAAAACCAAAACACAGTGCAATGATCGAGCAAAGTTAAGAAAAATTCAAAACAAACAAAAAAGGAAAACCCCGTTCACGGAAAAGTGCTAGCTGAAAAGTTCTCTTGATGAAAAATCACCTGTCCAACGTTCTGTGTGCGATGCGTAGTGACTTCAAGGATAATCACCAGGAGACCATCAATAAAATGATACAATTTGGTACAGTGAAATATGGCATTGTCAAACAGCTGAAGGATCGCGCTCGCAGCGCTGACAAAGGTGAGCTGAAAATCTATTTTTCGGGAAATTAGAAAACCATGCAATAGGAAAAGTTGGAAATTTTATAAATTGTCTTTGACATAATTGAAATTCCCGAAAGACAAAAAAATCTAAACACACTTTTCGACGACTGTCTTTTATATTTTGTTATCCTATTTGTCATTCGGCAAAGTTTTCCAAACCGAAAAAAGAAAAACAAATTAGAAAGTATTTTCATATCAGCGGTGCTTAAGACAGCCTAACTGAACCATTTAAAATGAGTTAACAAATTTGTCATCATTGTTTTCCCTTGAGTCGTTTTCCATTTGACTGATAAGAAGCCGAAATGGAAACCTCAAACATTAATAATTTTGGGCCAAAAATCGTAGACAGGCCTTTTGAATAAACTTCAAATCTGAGTTTGGCTTATCGCGTCTTTAAAAATGGTTTATTCAAATTTCGAAACTTATGGCTGCGACTGCACCAGTTTTCCCTTCCAATATGGATAAATTTATACATATAAACTATAATTTTTGGGTTTTGCATTTCCAGTTTTTGATTTAGTTTCAGCTGCTATTGGCTAAGACCCCCTCTCGCCTTAGGCGATCGTGTTTTTTATGATAAATCAAAAATCGATTTCGTTTTAATGGAGCAACTTAAAAACGATATGATTTAAATATGGCTTCGGCCCATTTCATATAGAAGATATAACTTTTGGGAAAGGCTTAGCCTGCCTCTTTTTGGAGGCCTCTCCTCGGCAGGCAGGCGTGTTTCTTTAATTGCTTTTGAAAGCTTCGATTTTCGATTTTCGGTTTTGGAAATTTGCATGCCAGCGAACTTAATTATATTTATTGAAATTTTTAAGGCTGATGAATCAAGTGAGTTTTACGATCAGTGGAAGTTAAGCAATGTTGGTTACAAGATTAACAAATAACTCCAATTTATTCTGATTGATTTTGAGATTTACGAAAATAAAGAAGGTTTTCCTTTTGCCAATCACAAAGTGTGTGCTTATATATATCCCTTATATATATAATTACAAATGAGTTCACATTAAATTTTGAAAATCGCTGGCCATCAGCTTTAAAAAGGTGATAAGGTGTGTGTGTGAGGATATTTTTTAACTTTTTTTTTTTTGCTTTTATCAATTTGTTTGGCGCGGTTTTTTATTTATACACCGCATATGATGGCATGTATGTAGGTATATGAGCTGAGAGTGGCTGCTGCTGGGGGCATTAATAAATGTTAACTCATTAGTGCGGGCCAATAAATTAAATTAATATCGCTAAAAAATGAAAATCGAAGCAGATCCGCGGTGAGTCGGCGCTTATTTCCATATGATTTATATGGACTATAATACTCGCACCTTGCCAGAGCCAAAAGCCAATTCTGTGCATATGGAAATGCTTTGTAATCGAAGTCGCGCTCGCCCAACTTAATGACATTAATTATTTAATTATTTTTATTTATGCGATTTTGCTTTGGTATTTGCTTTGCTATTTTCCCCAACAAAGTTGCTATTTAAAATGTATAAAAAAAAATACCTAAAACTTCGATGGCCCATTGCGACCTATGGCAGCCAAATCCGATCAGACCGGACTTGGATATATATTATTCAATTATGCCATACACTCGATGTGCCTTCAGTGTTGTTTTCAGTTCGCTCACATTGTGTATACTTTATGTAGTTTATTCGCATTTCTTTTTTCCATTTTTTTTTTTTTGATTTTGCATTTTCCAATTGGCTGAACATTTGTTTCACCTCAGGCCACCGGGCTCACGGTTGGCTCGCAGCGATTTGCATATTGAATATGACGATGGAATAATTGAAAGTCAGCCCAGAACTAAAGTCGAGGCGTATGCAAAAGCCAGTGCTGGAGGAATGAACTGAAAAGTGTCGAGGTGGAGGTACGAAACCAAGGGAATTTCGAGTTCAGCACACAGAAAGAAAATGGACTGTTGATTGATAGTATTTGGAAACTTTGAAAATAGGTTTTAGATATTCTTATATCAAAAGAAGTGGAATTCCTTAACCTATAATCAATAAATTGACAAAAATATAAACATTTTTCGTGTTTATCTTCATAATTTTGTACATTTTCCTTAAGAAAGTTTAAGTCAATGAAATGTTTACTTAAATATCTTTATTTTTTTTACCAAACACTTTCATATTCATAGAAATAAATGTTTTTCACTTAATTTACTTATCACTAAGAAGAGCTAAGTAAAGAATTGATCTGCTGAAAGCTGAAAGAAGCCAAAACCAAATTTATTTGCCTCAAAATTTCTGTTGAAAATATTTGGACACATAAAATGGCAGAAAGTTGACATTGGTTAATGGGTTGATGGAAAGCAATTATGAGTATTGCATGACGGGGGGAGGTGGTAGCACAGAAAAGATACTCCTCAATCGTTCCTGCACGCGGGATTTATTCGCTTTAGTTACGCATGAAGATCGGGAATAATTCATTCGAATTTAGCCAAACAGACACGGGCCAATTTATGGCTTGACTTAATCCACCTTTAAACTTGCACGATTTAATTTATATAGCAGGGGGATGTGTGTGTTTCGACAATGGGAAATATAATTTCGTCTCGTTTCACAATTTCATATTTATTTATCTGGCCAGCCGAAACAGATACAGATACAGCTAGAGATACAGATACAGCCAGGCAGTTGTCAGTAGAACAAAATACGATTTTGGTAGACAAAAAATAAATCTTTAAACGGCCCTCCAACACACAGATAGACCGCATCGGTGGCAGAATCGGTGTATATATAGACTTAGTTAAATGTTTGGATATTTTGTTTTGGGCGCCCACGCGTCCGAGGAACTAAAATGCGGCAAACTAAAAAAAAAAGAATCTCAAATCCAAAATCCAAAATCGAATCGCGGGGAATAAGGCCTAAGGCAATGGCCTTTAGACGGGGCAATATCTCCCTGTCTTTGGGCCAAAACCAACACCAACACCAACACCATAAACCAGCTGCGTTTATTGTTATTGTAAATTTAACAATTTTATTACCAATTGCAAAATGACTTAACCATGTTCGAGACAATTTTATGTTCGTCATAATTGGAAGTTGTTTTCTTTTTGTATTTGCCTTTTTCGCTTGCCGCCGCTTGAAAGGTTTATGGCAACATTATAATTAATTTCAATTAATTAAAATACACTTCACTTATCAGCAATCATAATCATAACTCCTCGCTGGCCGAGCGGTTTCGTTTTTGAACTGCAATTGCAGGCAAAAAATAAATACTTTCGCCTTCTTAATTGAATTTAAGGCGGCGCAAAAAGTATCTTAAAAATCGATTTTAAGCCACCGATTAGTAATAATACAAATAATATTAATGCGATCGATATGCAAATGGCGCTGATAGTCTGTATCTGCATATCTTTTTGTACTCTCCAGCCATGTATCTGTATCTGTGTATCTTTTGTGGGCAAACAAACAGAAAGAGCTGAAAACTCGCCCAACTCGTTTGATTTGTGCAGAAATATGTTTTATTATATATATCGGGCGAGTGTGGCCCCAGTTCGTTGGCTCTGACTTGTCATAAATTATATTTTATGTGCGTGTGCGGCTAAAGTTGCCGGTGTTGCTGATGTTGCTGTTGCTGGTGGACCAATCTTTGACTTGGTTTGCTTTTTAGGCTCGCCGCGATTAATTAGTCAGAGGCACTGGACCAGGCCAAACGGCTGTCAACTGCTTTCTCCCCTTTGGACAGCTCACCTGGCAACAAGTGAGCATCAGTCGGCCAGCAGCAGCAGCAACAGTAACAGCAACACGAGCAGCAGCAACAATTGCAACTGCCAGCGATCGACTTGGAGACTAATTGTGGGCTGAAAACAAAAAAACAGCTGCCACCGAGGGAAAAGGAGAGAGAACACATGCTTCAACAAGAAATGTAATTGCATTCAGTTGGCAGCAGCAACAACAGCAACAGCAACAGCAACTAGCTGCAACATCCCCACACCCGCCAGCAACTTCAACGCATTGCAATGAACAATTGCCGGCGATTAAGTCATATGCAACAAAGGGGCGGAGAGGGGGCAGTTAACAGGTAGTTGAGTTATCGGGAAATGGTCAGCAATCTCAACCAGCTTCTGACTATTTTGGTTTCACTTTAACTGCATCTATGGGCCTCTGTGGAATGCCGAGGAAAATGTAGGAAAATCAGTTTCATATTGGAAGTTATTTGCTGTTGCTTGCTATAAATTATATAATTTATTTATATTTATATTAATTTTGTATAAATTATATTTAAAAATACCATTTTCTGCCCTTTCAGATACTGGTAGCGATCAGGAGGAGAATGGTGGCTGCTCGCCACTGACCACGGCCACCACTACGGCCAGTCCCAGTCGGAGTCCCGAGCCCGAGGAGGAGCACCACGCAGAGCAGAGCACCCAAGAGCAGCAGAACAACCTACAATTCGAGGTAAAATCAGAGATTGAACCTGTTGAGGATAACAACAACAGAGTGGAAATGACCAAGCCGAGTTCCGAGGAGCGAGAGCCGAATGCCAGTGGCTCCATGCCAAGCTCACCAGTGGCAGAGGCCAGTGCCGAGGAGGCGGCCACCGAAAGGGCGACGATGAAGATGGACAAGGAGATCGAGGTGGATGTGGAGATGCCCGATGAGCCGCAAAGCAGTGCGGTGCCTGCCACGGAGGTAAGCTTGCCGGGAGCAGCAGGAGCACCAGTTACCCTGGAAGCCATACAAAATATGCAAATGGCCATTGCCCAGTTCGCGGCCAAGACCATCGCCAATGGTTCGAATGGAGCGGACAACGAGGCTGCCATGAAGCAGTTGGCCTTCCTCCAGCAGACCCTCTTCAATCTGCAGCAGCAACAGCTCTTCCAGATCCAGCTCATCCAGCAGCTCCAATCCCAACTGGCCCTCAATCAGGCCAAGCAGGAAGAGGAACTCGAGGAGGATCAGGATGGGGAACAGGATCAGGAGCAGGAAACTGATACCTACGAAGAGGAGGAGCGCATTGCCGATATGGAACTGCGCCAGAAGGCGGAGGCTAGAATGGCGGAGGCCAAGGCCCGTCAGCATCTGATAAATGCTGGAGTTCCCCTGCGAGAGTCCTCGGGATCCCCGGCGGAATCCCTGAAGAGGAGGAGAGAACTGGAACACGAGTCCCAGCCAAACCGTAGACCGAGCTTGGATAACATCCACAAAGAGGCCTCGGCACAGGATGCCCTGGCCAAACTCAAGGAAATGGAGAACACACCTCTGCCCTTTGGCTCTGATCTGGCCTCCAGCATTATCACCCACCATGATGACCTGCCGGAGCCAAATTCCCTGGATCTGCTGCAGAAACGCGCCCAGGAGGTGTTGGACTCTGCATCGCAGGGAATCCTGGCCAACAGCATGGCCGATGACTTTGCCTTCGGCGAGAAATCGGGTGAGGGAAAGGGTCGCAATGAGCCCTTCTTCAAGCACCGCTGCAGGTATTGCGGGAAGGTTTTTGGCTCGGACTCCGCTCTCCAGATCCACATTAGATCACATACAGGCGAGCGACCCTTCAAGTGCAATGTGTGTGGCAGTCGCTTCACCACCAAGGGTAACCTCAAGGTTCACTTCCAGCGCCATGCCCAAAAGTTCCCCCACGTGCCCATGAATGCCACGCCCATTCCCGAGCACATGGACAAGTTCCATCCGCCGCTGCTGGACCAAATGTCGCCCACAGATAGCTCGCCCACCCACTCGCCTGCCCCGCCTCCGTTGGGCTCAACTCCAACCTCCTTTCCGCCCGCTTTTCCTGGCCTCCAGAATCTCTATCGTCCGCCCATGGAGATCCTGAAGAGTCTGGGTGCTGCTGCCCCGCATCAGTTCTTTCCGCAGGACTTGCCCACGGATCTGAGAAAGCCCTCGCCGAAACTGGAGGAGGAGCAGCTGCAGGTGAAGAATGAACCCACTGAGGAGAAGGATCAGCGGGAGCAGCAAGAGCAGGAGAATGCGGAGTACTCGGAACCTGAACCGGAACCTCTGCCTCTGGAAGTTAGCATCAAAGAGGAGCGCATGGAGGAGGCACAGGCGCAGGTTAAGGAGGAAGATCATCGCACGGATCTGAGGAGGAAACCCTCTCCTTCGTCCGAACACCGCTCCCTGCATCACCAACACCACCGTCACAGCTACCATGGCTATCCGCCGGTGGTGCAGCCCATCCAGCCAGCTGCCCTGATGCATCCACAACCCTCGCCGGGCTCCCAATCCCACCTAGATCACCTGCCAACGCCGGGGCAATTGCCACCACGCGAGGATTTCTTCGCCGAGCGTTTTCCCCTCAACTTTACCACCGCCAAAACTCTTTCCCCCGAGCACCATTCACCCGTAAGATCGCCCGCAGGGGGAGCACTTCCGCCGGGAGTACCCCCACCACCTCACCCACACCCGCACCACATGGCCAGGTCGCCGTTCTTTAATCCCATTAAGCACGAAATGGCCGCTCTACTGCCACGTCCCCACAGCAATGACAACTCCTGGGAGAACTTCATCGAGGTTTCGAACACCTGCGAGACCATGAAGCTCAAGGAGCTGATGAAGAACAAGAAGATCAGTGATCCCAACCAGTGCGTGGTCTGCGATCGTGTGCTGTCCTGCAAGAGTGCCCTTCAGATGCACTACCGCACCCACACCGGGGAGCGTCCCTTCAAGTGCAGGATCTGCGGCAGGGCATTCACCACCAAGGGCAACCTGAAGACCCACATGGCGGTGCACAAGATCCGTCCGCCGATGAGGAACTTCCATCAGTGCCCCGTGTGCCACAAGAAGTACTCGAATGCCCTGGTTCTCCAGCAACATATTCGACTGCATACGGGTGAGCCGACGGATCTGACGCCCGAGCAGATCCAGGCGGCCGAGATCAGGGATCCACCTCCTTCCATGATGCCGAGTCACTTTATAAATCCCTTCGCAGCAGCGGCTTTCCATTTCGGAGCTCTGCCTGGCGGTCCAGGTGGTCCTCCGGGTCCCAATCATGGTGCTCACAATGGCGCCTTGGGTTCGGAGTCTTCGCAGGGTGATCTGGATGATAACATGGACTGCGGGGAGGATTACGAAGATGATGTCTCCTCAGAGCATCTCTCGAATAGTAATCTCGAGCAGGAGGGCGACAGACCCCGCTCTGGTGATGACTTCAAGTCTTTGTTGTTCGAGCAGAAGTTAAAGATCAATGCCACGGGAGTGGTTAACACGAACTCCGTTCGACCGCGTTCCTCCGCCTCGAGTCATGGTCATTCGGTGGGCTCCACTTCGGCGCCCACATCGCCCTCCGTTCACCCATCGAACCAGGTGATTAAGCCCAGTTTATCCCCTGCCCGATCGGATGTTTCCCAAGGAGCTTTGGACCTGACGCCACGAGCTGCTCCCACCTCGAGTTCCAGTTCGCGATCGCCGCTGCCGAAGGTGAAGCCTGAGAGTCCGCCTAGTTTGCCCAGGAGTCCCAGTGGTCCTGCCCATGCCCCCGCATCCCTGCTGAACTCACCCCTGCCGCCCACCGTGGGTATTGATTGCCTGCCCCCCGGTCTGCAACACCATCTGCAGCAGCAACATCAGCATTTGATGCAGCAGCAGGCAGCGGTTGCGGCAGCAGCAGCGGCCCAGCATCATCACCACCAACAGATGGCGGCACTACATCAGCACCAGGAGCAACTGCGTCGCGAGGCAGCCGAGGCACAGCAAAAGGCCGCAGCAGCTGCTGCAGCAGCGGCCGCAGCAGCCGCCGCCCAGCGTCAAACCTCTCCGCAACCGAATCAGCGACAGGAAGGCGGACCTGGGGCGGGACCACCACCCAACCCTCTGATGGGCGCCCGTCCGCCCTTCGGAATGTTCCCCAACCTGCCACTCTTCCCGCCCGCAACTACTCAGAATATGTGCAATGCCATGAACCAGATCGCCCAGTCCGTTATGCCGGCGGCTCCGTTCAACCCACTGGCGTTGAGTGGGGTCCGCGGCAGCACCACCTGCGGCATCTGCTACAAGACATTCCCCTGCCACTCGGCCTTGGAGATCCACTACAGGAGCCACACCAAGGAGCGGCCCTTCAAGTGCAACATCTGCGATCGCGGATTTACTACGAAGGTGAGTTAAAGATACTTTTAGTGGAAGCTTATCAAGGGGGTTAGTAAAGGGGGCTGATACTGACAACGAAAGTTCAAACAGAAAACTGACGAACAATTTTCTTTTTTCATTTATTTTCCAGGGCAACCTGAAGCAGCATATGCTAACTCATAAGATCCGCGACATGGAGCAAGAAACCTTCAGAAATCGTGCCCTAAAGTGTAAGTTTTCTAAGACTTTTCGTATGTTCCTTTTTCATATTCAAAAAGTATCTTTTTCAAGGGGTTCTATAAGTTTTCTATGGCATTTTTGTGATATTTTCTTTTGCAAGAAGTTAGTTGGGTACAAAATTTGCATTTATTTCACTTTTACTAACCAAACATTTCCTTTTTGCTTTTTCCATTTGCAGATGAGTGAGAGAAACGATGATAGCCAAAAACTAAACACTCTACACTATCACGATTGTGATCTAGAAGGCTAACCTGGCCATCAAGATCACTTGGCTCCCAGAAAGAAAGTTTGGCAATCCAAGCCCAGACCCAGTCAAGATGCAATCGATTCTCGCAACCAAATGATCTCAAGATTTAGAGCGAAATGGGAGAGGGGAGGAGGAGAGTAGGGGAGATGGGGCCGACTCTGGTGAAGATCAGTCGAGTACACAAATCCTTATATTTATAAATTTTGTTGCCCACAAAAATATTATTTGATTGTTGCTCGGAAAATGAGAAGTGAAAAAGTTTCCAACTGGAAAGCGGGCATGGTGATCGATTATGTTCCAGCCACGAGGAGGATGAGCACTTTCATAAACAATCTTTTTATGATCTGAACGGGAATTTCGCTAAATACAATACTAAGGTGGGATCATGAAACGTATCCAAAGATGCATCAAAAGCGATTTGAGTTCCAGCTAAACAAGGCGAGGGAGATCTGGAGGTGGAACCAAAGGCTGCTTGGTATTGAGAGACTGATGGCGTTTCATGTTCCACCAAAAACTAAAAACGGATTCGGAATCGGAATCTAAAGCTATACTATATATGAATCCGAATCCGAATCCAAAGCAGCTGAAGAAGAAGATAGAAAGAAAGAGAAGGCGTAGTAAAATCAAAATTCGAATTTAAAGCAAATCTTAAGGTATATGCTAATATAAATATAATAGGTACCTAAGCGAGACATGTGTACATATATATATAGATATATATATGATATATTATAACCAAACCCCCACACACACACACACACACTCACACACCAACGCATATGCATACATGTTAATAATCTATTTGGAATGTGCAATAATATGACATGCTATAAATTTAGATGCGAACGCCGAGCGCAGGCTTTTGTTTCCTACTACTCGTAAATTAGATTTATTTTCCACCTCTTGTACATACTCCTATAAATATTCACACACACACACTCTCTATTATTATTATTATTACTATTATTATTATGAATAACACACACATTTCGACATCCAAACGCTTTGCTTTCGAGTACTTGGGTTAGGAATAAAAATGGAATAAAAATCTAAAAAATATATATGAGAAATTGTGATATTAAATGTAAAAAAAAAAGAAAAATAAATACAAACTACGATTGCGGTGGCCGGGGGGAGACCCAATGATCGAAGCCCCAGCAAAATGCTTTCCATATCACAGATGAGAGAACCACAAAAGATATCTAACATTCATAGTTAATTTAGTCGTTAGCCGAGGGGACAATCCCCACCCACAAAATACACACACATACACACACACACACTCTAATTTCACTTCATTGGAAGGATTAACCCCTAGCGTTAAGTAAGTTTATTGAGCGATCGTACACGTATTGATTACCACACTTAAATTTAACACGGATACACACTCTGTTCGTAAGCATTAAGCATAGTCTCATAATTTATTACGCAAAAAAAAGAAACTAAAAATGAATCTATGGAGAAGAAACAAATAATAAATATATGTATTTAAGTTATGAAAAATTAATAAGCCCTCGTTGAGTTTTCTTTTCGGGTTTGAATACAATCTCCATCGATCGGAGATCGGCGATTCGGTTTTCTGGGAAAACCCAAAGAGACCAAGAGTTTTCCTAGTAACAGATGGGGCTGGCCTGTAATAAAAATGATTAGTCAAGTTTATTATCGTCATAATCTTTTAATTCGAAATCGAAATCGAAACGCAGAGTATCGAGGCAGCCAGCCAGCTAGCCAGCTGAGCCTGATCTGATCCATAGCAATGAAATATTTTTATTGCCTTTTAAATTGATATTTTACCTTCAACAGATTTTTGCTGCTGCCTGGTTTTGTCGGTTTTTTATCGTTAGCTTTTTATTTTGTATTTTTTTTTTTGGTTCTTCTGGTTAACTTATTTTCGGTTTTGGCCTGTTGTCTCCATTTCGATTCCACACTCTTAACGCAACTTTGATCGCGCAGTCCGATCGCTTGGCTCTCTGGCATTTTAGTCGTTAATCAAAAAATTTCCTGTTGACATCGCTTTGTCATCTTTTTAATGACGGACACCCGCTGAGTTCTGAGTGTTTCTTTTTGGTTATTGCTATTGTTATTGTTATTGTTTGTTTGTTTTTGTGGCTCATTTGGCTTTTGTGCGACTCGCCGTGATGGATGTTTGGACTGGTTTCGATTTTGAAATGTCATTTACATCTTTACATTGGCCAGGTGGCCATAAAACAATGGAATGTAGGTTTTAGATGAGATTAGCGAAGTAATAGCTGTGGCTAAGCAGTTTCAACGGTGACGATCTAGTCATTGGGAGGCCTTAAAAGTTTGCTTAATTAATTCATTTTCCTATTAGAAGTTCTTGATGAAACACTCCTTTACTAAGTCACTAGTCAAGTTACCAGCTTATCTTTAATCTTTAAAATCAAACTTAAACTTATCGTTTAGTTGTAACTTCACTAGTTACCCCCTTAAAAGATAATCATAAGCTGCAGTCAAGTCTCAAGTCAACTCTCCTTGCGATTCCTTCACTCGGCCATTACCAGCTCGCATCTGCTCTACTTATCTGCCGGATACATGACAGAGTTATGCCGTCAGTGAGTAATTAACACGGTTAATATGCCAACTTGCTGATTGTCAACTGACAAACTGTCATCGCCACGAATAGGAGGGGGAATAACTATAGATCCCGTTCCATCACCCTGTCAGCGGCTTTCTACCGAAGATCTGCTGTAGGTAGTCCTGTATCTGTCAGCGGCATTTCCCGGCACCTTCGAGATGCATTATTATGAAGGCACCTCAAGATATGTGTACAGACAACCCCTGGTTGAGGGTTGAACCTCCTGAGTTGAGTTATTGTGTGCCTCATGAGGATGTTAATTCGGGCCGTGTAATTGCCGCTCTCATTCCAACAGTTTATTTACAACGAGTTTTCAACAGTTTTGTCACACATCCAGGGGGCAACCCTTTTTGCCCGTTCGCTTTTTAGTTTAGTTTAATTTGGGGCAATTTAATGGATTTACGGCACGAGAGGGCAAACGTCTCCATTGCCGCTTTGCCGCTTTGCCCGTTAAATGGCATCAAATTTAACTGGCGAATAAAGTGGCCGATCCACGCACTAACAACGGCAACAACAACAATCGCAACCTGATAACTATTAAGATAACTACTGCAGCCATATTCGGATCCGGGATTGGGATTGGGTCTGCCTCTGGTTGGGGGCTAGGAAATCCTTGAAAGCGCTGGCAATAAATGCAAAAATCCTTACAAATAATATGAGAATGGTTATGGGCAGTGTGCGGGCTTATCGCAGGCATAAAACCAAACACTCGCACACACCCAGTCCGGCGACAACGCAAACACCGAAAACAATCTAAACAAGAAAAATTGCACAAATTGCTGGGCTTCAGTTTGGTTCTCAGCTCTTTGGTACATCGTCTCAGTCTCTGATATCGCAGCTTCCAAACATCATCATCATCATCATCGCCGTTACGGTGGGCCTGATTCGATTTTTAAGGCTCATAAATTAACTTCCATATCGATGGGGGGTTCTGAAACATTTAACTAATTGAGCGACGCTTCCTGATTTTTTGTTTTTTGTTTTTGCATCGCCGATGTTTGATAAATGATTACATGAATACTTTAAGCTGTTTCCGTTTACTTTGTTTAAGCCGATCGGTATCTAAAATTGTATTGCAATTCGATATTAATTAAGAGAGGACAGGTTACTTCCAGAAATCATTACTTTTTGTTACATTTCGCTGACGTACGAGGTGTGTTCAAAAAGTAAGGTGACTCTTCAAATTTCGCGAATTTCAAATTTTTCGATTATCGAAACCTTTTAGAAGTTATACGAGGTGTGTTCAAAAAGTAAGGTGACTTTTCAAATTTCAAATTTTTCAAATTTTTCGATTATCTTCAGTTTTGGGAACAAGAAAAAGTCACATGGGGCCAAATCCGGTGAATATGGTGGCTGAGGCATTATTGTGGTGTTGTTTTTGGCCAAAAAATCCAAATCCTTTGATCCATATTTTTCGATAGTAACTTTACGCCTCTCACAACCAAACAAAAGAGGATGTTCCATTGAAACTTGGTACAGATGTTAGGGAAGAGTGTACCAATATAACAAAACAAAAAAATCGATAATCGAAAAATTTGAAATTCGCGAAATTTGAAGAGTCACCTTACTTTTTGAACACACCTCGTATGTCGGTTTTTAGACTTAAATATCCTAACAATCAGTTCATTTTTAGTCGTTCGCACTTAAAGTCATTTCCTTGTTTACTAAAGTATATAAAAATAAAATATTTAAATTTAAAAACAGATGCAAATAATAGCATAGACTGCTTTTTTAACCAACTCTGCTCCGTTTTGTCCCACTGTACATCTAAACAACATGCCCAACGACACCAGCAACACCGACACGGGCAACAAAAGGCAATAACACCAAAAGCAACAACAACAACCACTACTAAACACACACACACACGACTAGTAGAAGGCAGGGGAGGGGGTGAAAACACTTCAATAGGAAAATCTAACGATTTGTTTGCATTTTTATTATTTCCTGCTGCTGCTGCTGCTGCTGAAATTGTCACAAAATAAAATAAAACTAACAATCATTCGGGCAAATATCAACAGGAATATGCCAATGTCCCTCAGAATTCCCCCCATATCTATATATATATATTCCTATATATATGGATATGGTAAATCCCTGTCCCCTCGAAAATGCAACACCCGCCTTAATGGTGTTTGAGTAGCCGTATCTGTGTATCGGCAAGTGTCAGTTTGGCACATCATTTGGCTTGGGCCCCGGCACACAATGGCGGCCTCCGTTTGAGTTTGAGTTTGAGCCGCCGCTGGAGAGGAGTTGGTCCCAGCATTTTGACGTCGGCAGATTTGGAGAGAAGTCTGCCAGAGATCGGAGGCTGGAAGACGCTTCTGGAGAACCTTGACTTCAGTCTTCAGAGTGCACAGGGAGAAAGGGAAACTAACTTGGCTTGCTGAGACTGAAGAGTAATCATAGCTGCACTATTAATGAACCTTTATTTCTTCCAGTGCATTACTAAAATCCATCTGCAGACCTTGGCTATTCAGAAGCTGAGCTTGACACGCGCTCGCATTTAGGCAACATTATGCAGGGGATTACTTGACGGCCTGCTTCTGGCGGAGCATCATCCTGTCGAGAAGCTATAGATTCCTCTGGTCACGTGGCGGTGGCTCGTGGCTGTCTGTTTGGGTAATCGACACCATCATAATATTGCCTTGCCAGATTAATTGGCCTTATGATGTGTATGTCGCTCTATGGATGGGATATGTCTGCGATATTTCTGTGATATTTTTGCGGCTTATTTGATATGCTCTTGCGGTTGCATCAAATCTTTTAGAAAACGCCCCAGCACACTTTTGTTTAGACAGGAAAGTAAGCTGGGATTAGATGAGATCTGGTACCTTTAGATAAAGTTTCAGTTTGCCTTAAAACAAGACTTTTCATATATATTTTTCTTTAATATTTACCTTTACCCATTAAATTCCCCCCGTAAAATATGATCAACATGCATCCAATAAGTGGTCCTATCCTTCGAGATACTGAATCCACTTTCCGCTGGCACTTATCCTGGCAGCCATTAGTCCAAATGAGACTCGGGACTGGGCCGCACACCACATCACTCGACGGAGACAATCGAAGGCGATTGACTTGGCTGGCACGCCCTGTCGAAGTCGAATAATTTGCGCCGCTTCTTCGCTTTCCCGCTATCCCGCTTTTTCCCATTTTCCCGCTTTCCCGCTGCAAATGATGAGGCATTAATCGGGCCGATCGGACCTGCCCCCTGGGCGTGGAATAAAACAGAGCAAAACGGAACAGAGATTCTGGGAGAGACAAAGCCCGGTTTGGGAATTCTAAGCGGGATGCTGATGCTGATGCTGGACATTTGCAGCAGTCAGCGCGATTTACTGCTTGGCTGCTTACCCCTTCAAATGGGAGGTGGGTGGTGTGGCATGTGGCAGTGGGCGGGGTGTGGAGTGTGTGGGAATGGCCATGTGATTACATGAAAAAAAGCACTGGAAAGCTAGTCAACTTTCAAACCAATTTTTGCCAGGCGGCAGCTCAGCGCAAAGCGGAGAGCCAAGTAGAAAATTACAACAGTTTATACTCCCGATACAGAGGAGGTGGTTCCAGGGAGGGCTCACAAACAACAATCCCGCAATCCCAGCAGCAATTTTCAAAATTTCAATCCCCAATGCTGCTTGTTATACCCTTAGCAAAGGGTTAATATGACTTTTATGGATAACATATCATTAATAAAATAATGCAACTTTGTAATGAGATTACAAAATGAAAGGATAGTCAACGAAATTCTAAAGACAGATTTTCAAGTGGATCACTGGAGATCATAAACTTATCTTAATTGGGAATAATTTTATAAAATATATATTTTAGTTCCTTATTTTTGCAAAAACCATAAACAATATCGATTACTTAAAGAGTATTTTAATCTTCCCCTCTAATATTCCCCACATCTTCACTCATTTTTCTTCTTCTTCGAAAGCCAAGTCAGTGATTTGTTTGTTGCTGTTGGCAATGCTGTGCGGTGTGTTTGGGGCTGGCCAACGTTGCCAACGCCGTTGATGATGAGTTAGCCAGCGACTAGATCTAATTTCTCATGCTGGAATCATCGATTCATCGTTTTGTGTAGCACTGTAAATCAACGGGACAAAGACCCAATCCGACCCGACCCGGATATCGGAGCCCGCCCCTTGCCGAAGCCAGCTCCAATCAATCCTCCAATCCAGTCAACTCCTGCCACCACCCACTGTCCAAATCTAAGCGCTTCAAATATATTTCCCCCCGATTTGGGAGCAGAAACGCGGCATAATTGCCGTTTTGTTCGGGAGATACGATGGATGGAAAATCGGTGGGGGGAAAATGGATTGTTGGTAAAGGGGTAACGGGGATTTCGGGGCAACAAATACAAATTGCACGTTTCAACCCGAGTTGCATGTGTTTGAGTGTATGTGTTAGCCCCAAATGCTTTTTTTTTTTTCGAAGGCGAGTGTTTGGGTCAAATCAAAAAATCACAACAAAATTACTTGCCTGTCATGAAATTTGCCTCGATTTTGTTTCTTCTCCATTGCTGTTATTTTTTTTTTTGGTTTTCCTTGCTGTTTGCTGCTTTTGCGGATGCAAAACGTTTTTCTATTTTATTTCGCCTTCCCACCTCCCCCTTCCTCTTAAGGAGGAGTAGAAGAAGAGTGTAAAGTGTTCATGTGCTCTTGAGGTTGTTTTTTCCAAACTTTTTTCGGCTTTTTTTTTGTATGTATAATTTGGATTTACAGTCGGTGGGCCGCCTTCCGCAACGTCAAATCAGGAGGACGGTGGGTATTTTTATTTCCCAAAAATATAATTTCTTTCAAGATAGCATTGTCTAAATATTATGAATGTGTTAAATAAAACTCTTCACTCTTAAGCATTTTATCCTTATATTCGTAATTCCATTAATTTATCTTTCTTTAGGCTTTCAATTTCCTTTATTAGTTTCTTTTCTCTCATTTACCTGAAATACAAAAATTATTTAATACATTTCCTTTCCTTAATTTCCCCTAATCTTGTCCCACTGTACCGCATTTCCAATCAACGTGACGTATGAGTGTTTGGTTGTTTGTCAGCTCTGAGTTTTCTGTGTGTCCAACTTGGGTCTGCGACTGGGATTGTAACTGAGCCGGGGACTGGGAAATGGGGCTGCAAACGTTGGCTCAATCGGTTGGTTGGTTGGTTGGTCGGTCGGTCGGTTGGTCCCGGGTGGAATATGCAATTATGTATTTTTAAGTTCATGTTTTTACATTTGCCTTTGCTTTGTCTCTTTCCATCTCCCCGTGCACATTTGCGCCCAATTGCTGTAAATATAAAATTGCAGCAATTTTCTATGACTCGCCTCGATTGGAGTCGACGACGCGAACTCCATTTTGTGCCAGTGGAAGGGGGTAAAGAGGAAGAGGGAAGAGGGGGCTTGGCAACTCTGGTGGCTTGGCTGTGATGGGGGGAACCGAACCTCACACCCCCTGCGGTCTAACAACCACCCTGTGGGTGGTAGCGGGCCCAGTTATTATGAATTGCTGCAGCAAATTGCCAGCAACCAGCAACCAGTAACTCGCAACATTGGCGGATGAAAAGTGGCTGGAGGAGGGTGGCCATACCGAGGGGGTATTGCGAGTCCCAACCGATTATCGGCAATCGTGCGGCATTATGGAAGATGCCTGTCTAGCCGCGGGCAAATGATTTGTGGAGGGGTCTCGGATCACGGGGCAAGTCCCTTGCATGAGCAAAATGCCGGCAGCTTAATTGACTCGGCCCGTGCAGCATCAGCAGAGGCAGCACACCTCTTAATTGATGCGAAACCGAGGCTGGAAAATAACCGCAACATCAACAGTTAGCCGAAAATTCATTGAATTGGCCCGAACAGTGCAAAACATTTGTCTGCCATTGCAGAGATACTCGAACATGCATTGAGCCATAAGCCCGGCCCCTCTCGGAGATACACTGCTAGAAATATAGTTGCAAAGGTAAGGGAAATAAAAACCTATTTTCTTATATTCTATTCATTATTAAATTTCAGATATAGATTTGAGTAGTAAATACTATGATAGTTAGGTATATTAAAAGAGAGTTCATCTTTTTCCCAGTGCACTCACCAGCCGATGGCAATGCCTAGCCCAGTGTAGCTAGCAATCGATTGGCGACCGTTGCCGGCTGCACAGGTGCAAATCTGTATTGGCGGGTCAGGTGTGTTGACGGGGGAAGGGGAGGCGGACTTTTCGCGCTTTTCGGGTGTCAACTACAAAATAACAACAAAATGTTTCGCGCTCTTATGAGTCTTGTTTCGGCTGCTTTGAGAAGCGTGATTGGAGTTTTCGTTTTTCCTGTTGCTGGTAGCCATTGTCAGCTGAGCTCTCTTGGGAGTTTTGCTTATATGCAAGATGTTAGCCATAGAGGTAGATACTTACTTAAGTTAGTTAAAGATTAATTTAACTACAACAAGTTAGGCAGAGGAATAACTCAGAATATTACCTCTATTTAGTAAATTTTTTACCTTGGCATATTTATAGATACCCAGAAGCCATTAATAATCCAAACTGCCAGCGAGACAAGTGTCTTTGCTGGACTCTTGAGAAGCTGAGCTCTCGAAATGAGATGCATTAGGCAGCCCGAAAAGTTGTCAATCGATTCTCGGAAAATGGCATCGCATTTGCATTAGAATTCCTCAAGTGGACTCTGGTCCTCATGCAAATTGCTCGCCCGAAAAGAATTTAATTCAGAAATTTTCCACTTGGCGTTTCATTCACAAATTGCAAAATCCCCTGGCTGCGAATTTTTATCCTAAGCTAATGTCTGCCACATATATAACCAACCACCTATGCCCCCCTTAACCCCATGGCACGTGTTGCGGCGATCTCTGTTCTTCTGATGTCAATCAGAAACCGAATCTAAATGGCTGTCAAAAAACCTCCCGGCCGAAGGCGCATTCCATTTTAATTCCATTTCGAAAAATTTGCCTCCATGGGCCCACAAAAGCCCAACCAAAATATACAATTTAAATTGCACTCTGTCGTTCTGCGGAATATATATATCGGAGATATATATACATGGCGATCGGTGCACTGATTTTTATTGCCCTGCGCGAATTTTGTTGTTTGTTTTCATTATCGCCGCTAAGGCAACTTTCGCTTTTCATCGAAATCGCTTCATTATCGTTGGAAATAGTTTCCCATTACCATTAACGACTCGCCAAATATTATGGGTTAAAACATTGTACGAAATCGCGTACATAATTAGAGGGAATTTTGTAGGCATTGCCACTAAGATCGGACTTTGACTGTTTTACAAACTAAATCTGTGAGGAAATGTTAGGAAATATTTTCACGGGGAGTAATCAAATGCAAGCTAAGCTAGACAAAAATGGTCAGCCTTAAGCAACTTTGACTTGAAATCTATAAAATGTTGTTATGACCAGTTATGTCCTAAAAATAATGCAAATTTGATTGGCCAAATTGTGTTTTTTTCTAAAAATATCAAATCTTATTCTGTAAAATCAAGAATTGAAATTATTTATTACCTTCCAGACTAATAATGTTTGATAAAGTTGTTGTGTTTAAGCAGTTTCTGAACCTCAGATTATTAAATCATAGACATTTAGTGTTTTAGATCTTAAAAAATCTGGAAAGTTTAAGTTAGTATTTATATCCACTGACTTCCCAAGACTTGCAGTTAATCTCTTACTAAAAATCCTTTATATTCATAAGCCAAGTCCACCTTTCTGCCGCGTATCTCAAACTTTAATCGCAGCTGAAATTTGTTTCGCATTTTATCTAACAAGGCAACTTAGTCAGTTCGGCAATACTTCCATATCCGAATGGTCTGAATGCAGACTAAGCCAACCGAAATCGTTTGAATATGGAAATCAGCGCATATCGATGGCGCTGATGCTGGAGGAGGAAAACGCCAACACCAAGTTGGACTCCTGTTGCAACTCCCACTTCGATTTCTGGTCCAAGTCAGGTCCTCCAATCCGATGCCCAATGTCCGCTGGCTTTTCCCCCCGTGTTTTCTACTTTTTTTTTGTTGGGCTTTTGTGAACTTTTGTCTATTTGTATTTGGCCAAATGAATTGCACTTTGTCCGCATCCTTCTCCTCCTCCGCGCTTTCCCCGTGGATTGAGTTAGTTTGAGTTCAATGTGGAACCACTCGTAAACCCACCTTTTCTGAAACTGTTTGTCTCAGCAGTGGGAAAAAAAGTTAGTATATGTTAAAGGAATAATCTATCTATTACCAAAGAAATCTATGAAAAAATGTCAAAAACCCTTTTTTTAGAGAGAAATTTCTCAGAGAACTACAGGTAAAACCCCTTCTATTAGGAAGCCCTACTTGACAGCACCTTTTCTCCCAGTGCACTGCTGCATATTGACTTTGATACAGCGATAGCGAAGCGGGGGCAACTGAGACGGCCGACGCCAGGGCCGATAACAAATCGCAGATACATAATTAAATTACAGCGTTTTAATTTCTGTAATTAGTCACGACTTCCACCCGAAACAGGGCTCTCGGGCATCGAAATCGGCGCCAGGAGGCCACCGGGAAGAGCTGCTGGCGGGGAGTCCCCGTCTCCAAGGTTCCAACTGGAACTAGGTGGGTCCTCCCACTCCTCCTTGGATCTACCCTGCCCAACAAGCTCCTGCGATCAGCAGTTAGATCATCAAAATGATCTAGTTTACGGCGAGCGTGGGCCATAAATATCGAGCCATTGGAAAGCGAATAAAAAATATGCAAAATATTTGGACATTGCGTGTTGCCTAGCTTATGTAGAGATTTCAGAGAGGGTGGTAGGGGGTAAGGGGACTTTACGCGTGCGCATTCACATATAAATTAAACAAACGTCGAGCATTTCACACACGCTACTAGCGGCGACTACTTGATTCATGAAATATGCGCGCCAAGAAGCAGCAACAAGTCACATAGCCAGCAGAAATAACATAAATAAATAAATAAATGAAAAGAAAAATCGAGAAAAAAAGAGCAGGAAAAATGCGAAAACAGTTGGCCACGTCGTGTAGACTCATTTAGACTCATTTGAATACCAAAATGCGGACACGAAGCGCCGTCCGCAACTTCAAGTCCAACTGCAGTTTCGCAGACAGCGCCGACGACATTTTCTAGGCTTATTTATTTACGACTTTATTCCCAGCCCCAGTCCCGGCATGAAGTGCATCCATCGTCAGGCTGATCAGAGCTGGCTTCTCTTTTTTTTTATGATCTCAGCAGTTGTGGTTGGTTCCCGGAGCTGCCCCATCGACCGACCAGCTGCCAGTTGGCCACCAAGGCGTTTTTGGGCCCACAGCAGCAACAAGCAGTGATCCACCACTAGCAGATCCGGTTGCAGGTGGTCTTTGATGCATTTGCATTGGCCCCTAATTTGGGCTCCACTTCATCCAGCGAATGTTCCTCAATTAGGGCTTTGCCCAAGGAGCTGGGAAGTAAGTGTAGTGGCTAGCTGGGCAGCGGGTTGGGGCAATCAGAACATTCAACTCGTTAAAATATAATTCTCAAATCGTGAATGGTAATCGCTTTTAATCGCCTTCTATAAAAAATTCATATAATTTATGTAATTAAACTTGGGAGATGCACTAATGCACTTAGAGGAATGAAGATGTTTTCCTATTTTATTATTTTTTTTTTATATAACATTTCTATTTAAGTTTTAAGTCTCAAATAATGTTCGTTTTTTCTTGGTTTTTGTCAAGATCCACGGCGCTGATAAACAAAAGGACGAGCTCAAACAGTCTTGGGGAGGAGTATGTTCACACACAAACACTTTCGTCCTTCCTCTGCAAATCCCTATGTACACACACACACACACATAGACAAAGCTAACTATATGTTTGTATATGAGTTCTTAAAGTTTTTAAAATAACGCATTTGAAACTCGGCAGAAAGTAGCATCAGGATATGAAGAAAGTGCAGTTTATATATCGCGTTGTGTGCACACACAAGTATTTGCACACATGCTGCTAGTTCGTGAATTTTGCAGATACAGTGCGTTATGTGAATGTAAATTCACTAGTTTCTTGTTAAAGGAATCTAATTTGAAAGGGAAATATATGTCAGATATTTATATATATGTTAAGAATTAGCCCTAAATGCGTAGCAGTTTTAGTAATAATTTTACTTTCTTATTTTCTTACTTTCTTAGTTAATAAGCTAGAAACCTATGTTAATAAGACTTCCTTTTAAATGATTTAATATTTTCGAAACGCACTGTACAGTATTTACTTCCCCATATGTACTTGTGTGAAAGTATATAGTCCTTTGGTGGCACACACTCGTAAAGGTCAAAAGTTTTTCGTTTGCAGTTGAAACTTTTTGTTCGGCTCTGCTTCTTTATCAAGCGTGTTGCACTCACACACACACACATACATATACGAACTCTCACACCCACAGAAGCAAAAAGTTGCACAAGGTGCAGCGGACTGTGAGGTCCTGGCTGCTTAAGTGCGCCACATCCTTTGGCTGGCCGATTGCGCTGCTCCATGTCCGCCCATTCGAAAAAAGGTAGTTTTCATATTTTTGGCGATAAGCAGCCCTCGACTGCGGTTATAGCGTGCACTTAGCAGGACGACCAGCAAGAGCCAACGCCCACCAGCAAAACCACCCAATCTGAGGAGCCACCTCCCGTTAGCCATTAGCCAGTGGCCTAGGTGGAAGCCACCTCGGGAAAAGCCCGGGCTGGTAGGGCATTTTCCGCCGCAAATGGCAAAGCATAAATTTATGTAAAAAGATCTGTGATTTATCACCGTTGAGAGGGTAAAAGGAAAACTTTTATTTCCACCTCCACCCCCTTTGGCCGTGTAGCCAGGTTTAATTTATGGAATTTTAGTTTTAACGCCAACTTTTGGCTCGCCATCCTTGTTCGTCTTTGTTGGTTCCATTGTTCGCCCCGCCGTGCGTGTACACTGAAAGAATTGAAAAGTTCATAGCCCCACTAAACTACTATATTGACTAAGTACTTATAACTTATTTTTCTCAGTGTTCCCCTCTGTATGTTCTTCTGTGAGGGGTCACCGCTATCGAAACGAAATCGTAGCAAAGTTGAAAGTTTGCAACGCACATAAATCAGATGCACTTTCGGCATTTCCGCGCGCTCACACACACAGACAGAGAGAGTGGAAAACCCAAAAAGAAAACACTGGCAAAGAAGAAAAGAGTTTTCCCCCAAGGACTCGCGGCTGCAGGAAATTAGCTGACCACCTCCTTCCTCGCCCTAGGTTCCCTCGCCCATCGATTGCAGTTATTGCAGCCATTTGTGGATGTATCTGTCTGGGCGTCTGACAAATTTCAGTCATTTGCGTTAAGTATCCTTTTTTACATGCCAACAGGACTAATGATGAACGGGCCAACGTCAAAATTCAATTCCTTTTTGGGGGAAGCTGAGGCTGACTTCGTTTGGCCCTTTTCCTGCCATCCCACCATCAGGAAAACTGAAGCTCATAAATGATGATGACGCTGGGCTGGATGAAATATAAAGCAATCCCCCTAATTGCCATTAGGTACATGTATTTTTCCTGCCCAAAAGCTGCCCTTGCCACGTTTCCCGAAGCTAATTGAGCAGCCAACTCATTAGATTACCTCTGCACGCAGAGCTGAAGTTTTCCCCCACGAGAAAGGGAAAACGGAGGTTAAAGATGCTAGCTTACCTTCATTCCCTCTTACCAAATAGAAATAGAACAGCTCACTTTAAGAAACATATACTTTTTGTCTGTGCAGTCCAATAAATAATCGAAGTAAGCCGAGGAGCTGAAATCCGGCCTATCATCGTATCTCATAGATACTTTCGCTCATATTTCGTGTAGCTAAGCCAGCTTTTTGTAGGATGGCAGGTCGATAGTCGAGAAGCAATTTCCAAAACATCGAACTTTTCCCAAATCCGCTTTGATCCCCCATATGGATGTCATAAAAAATTAAGTGAATCCCGGGCAGAAGCTATCTGGGAACAGGACACAGGAGCCGCGTGGTGCCGCCGCATCTGGTCAAATATTTGCCCTGACAAAGGCACTCGGCTGTGGCATCCACTTGTGTGCGCTTCGTCAATTTGCCATAACTTCAACGCCTATCTATCTGGTAGACCATCCCTGCCTCCATCCCAACATAAGTGTGCATTTAATTTTGCTGAAGTGTATTTAAAAAATATCTAAAAAAGAATGTATCTCGAGAGCACTTGCTGACAGCTCTTTGTTTGCTTTGTTTCTCAGCTCAACACGCGACAAGTGAGCGCCGCCCCGGAAAGTCCTTTGGAGGGTGGCTTATGCTGTTGCAAATCAGAGTGACAAGATAATAAATAAATATCAAAATATGTCATAAAGAGATTTCTAACAGCTGAGACTGGTGTGGCAAAGGGCGTTTAGGGTGGGAGTCTATCAAAGAGGTCTCTAGCTGGTGGCCAGCTGGTGTGGAAAAATGATTAACCGGTTTTAAAGTTTCAAATTATATATTTTGACAAATTTTTAACTAAAAAGTTCATAATTAAGATCGAATATAAAAAAATAACGGCATAATGTAATAAAAAATATACTAATTTTTGGAGTTTTTCCTAACATAATAGTTCCTTGAAAAACTAAAATCTTATTTAAAATCCACTTTAAATATAATTCATGGGTAATTTGATACAATTTTAGTTTTATTAAATTATTAAAATATTCATCACTTTGAGAGATTGCCTTATAGCCCATGACATAATTCCATGAGTGGTTCATCATAATCTTTTATGCCCTTCCCAAAGATCTTCAGCCAAAATGATAAACCAGTTATTGGTTTTGGTATTCGTTGGCCATAAAGAAATCTGTGCAGCTCGATGACAGCTTTGAAGTGCGAAACGAGCTCAGATGCCACTCAGCTTTCTGCTGGGATATTTGGGACTTAAAAGGGGTTAAACGGCAAGGCCAAGTCGAGGAAGAGACGGACCAGAACTACCCCAAGAACACCGAACATCAGTGTCAAATTGGAAATGCTTGTCATATCCTTGATTTATCCGGCTTGATACATGGATTTTTCATTTTTATGCTCGTCATCCGCACACATGTAAGCAGTTTCATAAATTATTTGTCACAATTAATTGAATTGTGTCTCTGTGGGTGTGGGTCAGGCCATGACCCGCCTCCTCCAACTGCATCTGCGGGCTTTTTCTAACAAAAAGGAGGAAAAATCCTGGGCGATGAACCCTCGTGAAACTTTTAGCCAGGCAGCTCTTGCACATTTGCAGGAGTTTTTCAAAAAACTTTGTCACCACTAAATGAGCCACGGGGGCGGATGACAGGGGGACAAAAGGATGCGCCTGGCTGTGTCCTGGCAAATAATTTGATGAGATACGACATATGTGCAAACAACTTTTGTGCGGTGCTTCATATAATTGAAAATCATATATACTACAAGCCCAAGGAAAAGCAGTGGAAACTCTGGCCAACAATATTTCCTGACTTCGAACCCCTTGGATTCTAGTTTCTGCGTGAATCTGAAAGCGTTATGTTTTGCGGGGCAATTTAGAGGCCAATATCCCGCTGTGAAATATGCGGTGATTTCGAAGAGTCCTTTTGTTCCTTTGCCGGTTGTTCGGCTGCATTAGACGGTGGCTTTAGCGCTCAGAAATGATTTATGATTATGACAAATTGTTTGGCAGCAAGTGAAATATGCGGTGATAGGGTGTGGCCATGGAAGAGGGTGGCAAAGAGAAGGAGCTTAGCAGAGATTGTCAGGTTCTTTGCCAGCATCAATGGGATCTACCCACCAGAATTGGTTTCATATTTGAGGAATACAACCTGAGATATATAATAGAGAGGTTTTTATTTAAACGTTTTTCTTAATTGATAACATACAATAAGTTTTCAAATATAGTTAATCAAAGAAACCAATTAATACCATGTTTTAGGCCATAAACCAACGAATGAATACCAAAAAATAAGCCTCAAACCCTGTCAGACTCATCAACGGCGGATGGTTTTGGAGTGATGGCTCTTTTACGAGTCTTGGCCCCGATTTCCATGTAAAAGCCATATATCAAAGGGAAAGGGAGTGAAATCAATGCAACCATCTAGCCCCCATTTAAATATATATATATATTCTTTATACCTAACAGCATACCTCGAAATGCAAAGTCTAGGGGAATGGAAATAAATCAGAATGTTGCCGTTGGACCGCACCGAATACGAAACTAAAGGCCGTGCAATTAATGCTGATAATAATCAAATAATTAACTTTCTTAATTGAAAACAATGAAAAGAGTTTTATGCCCCCTTAGAAATGTTTTGGTAACATTAACACCCGGCCAAGGCGACGACAAGGGGCCGAAATCGTTGCCATTAGGGCGCTGACATTTGTCTCTAACATCGACGACTATCTCGGCGTTCCATCTAAGTTCTATGACTGCCCCGGAGTCTATTAAATTCGAGGTTCTTTAAAAATGCATTAAAACAATGGCTCAAGCGAGTTCTACGTTGCTGGACTAATCATAAAATGGGTAAATATTTATTTTATCCGAGGAAAAATAATAAAAATCGATGCCATAAGGCGGTCCTAGGCCATGGCCATAAAAATGTGACAAGACATAAAGCAACTACACTGTACCCCTGCACTTGCTGTGGAACAGGATCGAGTTTTTTTTTTTTTTTGGTTTTTCTGGCCCAAACCGAAGGACGGGCTATAAAGAAGCAGCGACCAAAAAATACAATAAATTACTCGACGGAAAATATTGATAAGGTGACACACACACGGGAGAGGCACCCAGTTTAGGTTGATCCCAAATCCAACCGTGTTGCTTCTTTTTTTATAGCCACAGCCACGGCGAGTCGTCTCGACATTGTCGCCAAAGATGACGCATGTTGGACTCGCACAGGATGACCAACTGGCGGCCAAGGAAAACCGGCCACAGAGACCCAAATGAAATGAGTTAAACGGGGCAGGTAAGCCGGACTACGCAGGCTGATAAGAGCGGAGATAGACGGACTCCTCCTCCTCCTCCTTCCATGTGGCCTGGGTTCGTGTTATACATATTGAAATTTGTCAAAGTCTGATGGGAAAACAAATGAAGAAACCTGTCTGTTTTAGGGAATTTCAAAAATGTTTTTTCTTTTAAATAAAATGTATAAAATATTCCATAATGAAAACTAATAAAAAGAGGCATCTGCATAGCTTAATTATTAGTAATAAAAAGAACTTTCATTGCATAATTAGAAAAGGCAATAAAATAGAGACAAACCCATAACCATAAGCGTGGGGCTTTTATCGTTCTTCTTTATAATTAAAACATAGCCTTAATCGCTAACTAAGCCTTAAAACAGATTATAAAATTTAGATTTGCAAAAATATGGTTTTTATTAATCACAAATTATGCCAATATATTCCCCAGACTTAGTCAGGTCTTTGTTTTTAGCCATTTAATGAATAATATCCCCCAGCGAGGCTTGTTTTCATATTCGTTGAATATGGATATTGGCAATATGAATTGCCTTTGGCCTAAACTTGTTCCAGCGATCGCTGATAAGATTCGCTAGCCATGGGAAATGGTCAACAAAGGGCAGGCTGGCTAACTCGGATTACGCAGAATTCCTCGTAGGTCGGGGCATAAAAATTCATGTCGCTGGCGGAGATTCGTGGACGATAAAACAAATTAGCACCTCAATCGATTCGGCCTGGGAACAGGCCAGTGTCCAGCGACACGACGACAGTTTGAACGAGTTATAATAAACTAATAATTTATAAATGCCGTTTGATATTCAGCTGGCATAAAGCTGCAGAAATAATTCCCATGCCCTGGGCCGGGGCACAAATCACCCGGGGGAATCGCTCAGCTCCCGTACTGGCCCCGTCCGGATTTTAGGCCCAACTTTGTATGTCCAAGTTAACATGCAAATAAACCGACAATTTCCCAGCACGTTCGCGCCGAAGCAAGCCCATTAATTAACTTCGCATGAGATACCCTATGAGCCATACAAATTTTGCTTTATGGGTTTGGGAGTTATCCGGCTCAATTAGGTGGCGTTATGGAATCCCAAAATATGTATAGAAAAAAAAACAAACATGGACTGGCATTTGGCGACGGTGTCAAATTAAAATTACAGCCGATAGACATCCGATAGATACGCAGGCAGATTGAAGGATCGGCGGACAGATAGATAGATAAATAAAGGTTCAATTTTCCATCATAAAAATCATTAGAAACGTGATTGAAATCTGTGAAAACAGTGCGGCCAGCGCCAGCGCCAGGCGACATATCACACCACGAACATGTCGACAATGTCTGCGCATGCGCAGCTCGAGTTGAAGTTCCTACACTGAGAGAAAAGACTTTTTGGGAATAGAGATTGCTTTAACAAAAGGATTTTTCAAAGTTTTATTTTGATTTTTTAATATATATTATATCCCCCAAGTAGTTTTAGGGCATTAAGTTGGCATAGTTTGGTGTTTGAAAGTTTCTCTTTTTTCAGTGTATTTGCGGCAGGTCGTATCTCACGGATACCTTCGACTCACCGATGTCTGTAGCTGCTTGTCCCTGACACTTGAGCAATAATAATTGTCAAAGCTTTGACTCGAGTTGACTTATCGTAGATATCTCGCATACACATACGACACATAGGTGTCTCTTCATCCTCGTTGAACCCGATGAAATTGTCAGAAGACGCCGATGGCGCCGTACGTCCCGTGGTTAGACCTCAATACCAATTAGTGGCACCCGGGGAATTGGACATATTTAAATTACCGTAAGTACAGTATACACCCACTCATAAGTGCCTGCCTCACCCAACAACAGAAGCCGATACATCGGATAACCATTAAAAACTGATCGCCACGAAATTAACACGCGTAACAAATTGACGACCAGCTTTCCCAGCGAGGCACTAAAATATTTATGGGTTCCTGCTTATGGCTAAGAATTTTCAATTACTACCTAAGAATGGGCTTTTAAAGGCCGCTTTCTATAGAAGAACTTCGATAAAGGGATGGAAGAATGCGGATCTGAGTTTAATTGGCTTAAAAAGATAGACTTTTATCTAAACTTAAGACCAGTAACTGCCAGAATAGAAGCTATTTTAGTGATAATCCAAATCTGAAATAGAGTCATCATAAAAATATTAACACCATTCGGGGCATACATTATTTCCGTGAGTTAATGGGTCTCGAAATTTGGATATTTAGGATATTTACCCCGTGCTTAAAGCCAATTGCCGAACAAATTTAATAACGTAAACAGATTGCGGCACAGAGTATGAGCAAGTGTATCTGTAAGATAGATGGCAGAGTGCTGATGCTGCAGATGCATCTGCAGCTCAGACTCGAATATTGTAAAAAATTATTGTTTACAAATAAAAAACGAAAGGCAAACGAGGCGAAGACACATAAAAAAGTAAAAGGAACGTGTGCTGTCAGTCGGAATCGAACAGAATCTGAACTGGAGCTGGAGCTGGGCAGCAGATCCACATCCAGATCCACAATTTGTTTTCATCCATCGCGAGCTGGTATCCCCGACCTGTCTGAAGATGGGCATGGACATGGTTATGGGATGGGAATGGGAATGGGTCTAGGACTGAGACTGGGAGTGGAGAACTGCCATGTGATGTGGCGCAAATGAATTGTATTGGCAGCTGGCAGACGGCGCGACGTCCTCCACAGTGGCTGTGTGAAAATAAAATTCGAAGATAAATAAATGCATTGATTATTAATTTAAGCGAATGCTGGAAGGAAAATCGCCGCTAATTAATTGAACTTTTCATAAAACTTTATCCGACAGATTGTCGTACTCGTATCTGTACTCGTATGCGCATTTGTATCTGACACTACCGAGATGCTTCCTCCTCCTCCTCCTCCTCCTCCCTGGCTCCTACTCTATATTTTATGCTTGTATCTGAAGCGAGCCAATGTCTCACTCGGTCAGTCGCGATGCTGGATGCTTGATTACTAATTGCAAACGCTGCAGTTTATTTTTTTTCAACGAGGGTGGATCTAAGAGTTCGGATACTTTAAGTTAGAAGATGTCTCTGCTTATTTCTGTTTCTTTTTTAACTCGGAAAAGTTCTTACTTAAGTTAATTTCGAGTAAAGTATCAAAAATGTTTCAAACTTTTCATTCCAACTCTCGCAGAAATCCCTCCCCCCTGCTTTTCCGCCCATCGACGGTCGCACTTGATTGCCGGCGACACAGGCTGGACCTCCATGGGCATTCGGAGCCACCGTAGCAAGCCAGTTTCCACTCCCAATCTCCGGCGGGATGGCAACAAGAAAACTCAATGTAACAACAAGTAGATTTACAATTTGTGATACTTCCCGTACTTCAACAACTAAATAAATATTCATCTATCGATGTGGATTCCTCTCTCTCTCTCTCTCTCCCGCTCTTGGGGCAGTGGAAAAATCATGTCAGGCGTCAATTTGAAAATGTTTAAGTGATTTGTTTACACGCGGCAGCGTCTATTAACGAATTTATGGTAAACAAAGGGAAGTCGTTTGTTCAGAGACCCTGTAGCACTGTAGCACCTTCAAAAAGAAGGAGAACCTCCCCCAACCCTGTTGCCAGCTTTCCTCCAAACTCTCAATACAGACAGAGAGCCACATACAATACACTTCATAAAATATTAATCTGCTGATTTATGATTCTATTTTCCTTTTTTATTGAACTGAAAGGGAGCACGGAGGATGGGAGTAGAAGTGGAAATGGAAGTGGGATTGGGCTGGTCTGGAGTAGTTTCTCATCTGCAGTTTGGCCTTTGTTTACGCGAGTGTCGATGCATCCCAAACAAGAGTAAACACATTGATACATGGCAACGGTCCGACCATTTTCTGGGAGTTTGCTCTGCTCTTCAGATATATTTTACATTTTTATCCCGAAACAGGAGCACGTGTTTGACACAGATGGAAGCGGTGATGTAGTAAGAGGGACTAACTAAAGGGATTTCTAGGGATTGAACTCACATTTCCTGATATCAGATTTCTTAAATTAGTAAGTACATATCCTCAATTTAGCTTATAAGCACCCCCCTAATAACACCTCCATCTAACATTCCAGCCAAGAGCCAGCACCTCTAGATTTGATTGGTGTCATGCTGCGATTTGCGATACATCTTCATACAGATCGTCGAGGCAGAGCGGATCAAAAGCCAGCCGATGTCTAAATTTACTCAAGTTCACTTTGAACTTTTCAAGAGGAATCCGTGCGATTTATGGGGCCTCCCAGCTTCTGGCCATCTTCAGTCTCAGCCGATTTGACGGAAGACCGCCCGCCAAGCGATCGCCGGATGAAATATGAAATGATGACATGGCAGAGTTCACAGATCGGGGTGTTGAACCCTGGGATAGTTTGGGATATACCTAAAAGTTTTTCTAATATGCAAATAGTCGCACATAAATCGAGGCATTTAGGCTTATTCTGACGGGCGTGAAGAACAGAATAACGCGAATAGAGATATTTCATCTGCCAAATTGCCAACGAATTACAAATTAATTTCGAGGCTCAAGGCGGCAGGCATGAAATTGAGCATTTTGTACGCGCAAATCGGGCAAAATTGAATATTCAAAATTCAGGCAACAAAATAATAAATATCGCGGAACTAATTGAACGGCCTCTGCCTAGGCCTTGGACTGAGTAAATATTTGCATAAATTAGCGACGCTTCGTGGGCCTCACGTGCACAGTCGTCGAACCGTCAAATGCAGACAATGACAATAAGTTCCTCTGCCGCGACATCCCTTTCATCCTTGCAGTCCTTGCATCCCCTATAGAACTTGTTTGTTGGCTTAAGCCCTGGGTGTCCTTGTATCTTGTATCCTTCCAGTCGTTGTCGACGGGTGTAATTCTGCGGCAGCGTGACCAATTAATTTGATTGTAAAATGTGAAATTCGTATTAAAATCAAATACAACAAAAATGACAACGCGTATGACGGGAATATTAAAAAGGATCCCTGCCACACACACACACACACCACGGACAACCACCCAGAAGTAAGGAAAATGGAAAATCGACAGGAGCCACCCCAAGGATGCTGTCGCTGACTTTAAAGTCACGCACAGAGTTTGCGCGATTTTTATGATAATTTCTCACAGCGATTGGGTCTCTCGTCGGCCATCGCTGTGGATCCCATACCATTTTCCCTTCAGCATTTTCCATTTGCATTTCCCGAACCCTGAACCCAAACAAGTCACGCAGATAATACTGCCCGGGCAAAGGATATTTTCCGCTTGACTTTCGCATCTTTTCTTTCATTTTTTTTAATAACAATTCGAATGCGCAGGTTCGTCATTCGATCAAATCGCTGAGATGTGAAAAAAGGTTTGACCCCCGACTCCTGCTCTTTTTCCTAGCCCGGTAGTTTGCGTTTTATGTCTCGTCATCGTCGTTATTGGCGAAAAAGTTTTCACTCGAATTACCTATTTGCATTTTTCTGGAAATTAACGATTGGAAAAATTAGCATAACTTCGGATGCAGCCAGGGGTGGTGGTGGACTTGGGTATTGTCGCATTTTGCTACTTTGATGGGGATAAAAAGGGGTAAGAAAAGGGCTAAAGACCTTCGAATTAGGCATGAAATCAATGCCAATGAGTGAAAAGATTTGTAAAATAAATATTTAAGTTAATGAGTTTTCATATTTGACTTAACTTTAGTTTTCATTACTTTTAACTCCCTAAGGTATGGTCATGGAAGATAACTTAATGAGTGAGATATAAAGACCATCCTAAAATCGTAAGCAATATGAAGATATAGTTCCATATATTGATACTTCCACCCAATATCATGTAAGACGCACATCAACCAGCGAAAAGACTTTCAAGAAGTCCAAAACGAGCACTACAGTCGTTACCCATTTGCAACGTCAACAGTTCTGGCTAGAATCCGTGTACTTCCCGGCCATTCCATTCCTTCAGAAGTGGAATACGCTTTCCTCATATAAAAATCCACAGCCAAGACAAGGAAAAAAAGGAAAACAAAAGAAAACTCGGGCGCGGACGTGTGCATTATCCGGAGAGGAAGTTATGAGCTCTCCTGCATGAAAGGCGGAATAAAATTCACTTTATATGCAGACCAATAATATTTCCATTTGGCGAATTGCCCTGCCTTCGAAGAGTCCTGGATAGAAGCGGCGCAGAGGTAGTAAAGAACACGACGGTTTGATTGTGATATCTCCCAGAGGACACCGAGGTTCCTTGACTTGCATTTCCTGGCCGAAAACGAGAGCAGCATTTTCATGGCATATGACTTTATGAATGTGGAGGAGCGAAACAAAGACATTTGGTGTGAAGAAATCCGTTTTGCCACTTTCCCGGAAAATTGCCCGACAATTGTTATGTGCACTCCGTGACTTCCGAACGTAAAAACGAAGTTATATAACCTAACCAGAGGCTTTAAGGGCAGTGGCTTTAAGGTCGGTCCAACCCCTTCTTCGTCATAATCAAACCCTTCTCTGCGGACCTGCAATTACGCCTCGGCATGGTCATTAAATCATTCATTCCGGGCCATTTAATAATTTTCCCAACAAAGCTCTCACTTTTCTATAGGAATTATCAAAAAAGGGCGTGCGTTTCTGGGCATAATAATTCATTAGTCCTTCGAAGAGGGAAGGACCAACCTGGACCTGCTCATAAATGACGGAGCAGCGAAACAATAACTTAAATGGAGCCCACCATCCTGGCCACTCGCCAGCAGCCACAAAGGGACCAAGTCGGAAGGGTCCAAAGTGGGCAGAAGGTCAAAAATGATAAACGGATATGAGGAAAGGATATTTTTGTTCGCTTCCTTTTCCGATTGTCGTTGAATAATTGCAAGTCCAAGTCGACCAGTCCAACTGCACAACAATTGCAGGATCGGCAAAAGAGAAAATTTAAGCTGTCAATATTTTGACTTTTCCTGCCTGCCTGCCAGCCTTTGTGAAGTGGGCGTATAATTAATGGATCTCTGCCAAGCCGACTGTTTGGGGTTCCATCAATGGCGAAATATTGTGAATTGTGAATGAGAAGTGCAAGCTTTCCTCCTTGGGGGAGAGCAAAGGAAAAGGGTTCGGCTCTATTGCTTTATTTATGGCGAAATAAATTGAAATGTCAACCGGGTGGGTGGAATATCATATTCCTGGCTCGAACTATGAGACCTTCGGCTTTGTGTCAGCCGGCAATTTCATACTCCATATGGGTCGAGTCGGGCATTGCCATTATGTTTATTGCGGGTCCGAAAGAACTACTCGGTCAATGGGGTTCAATTACACTTTTGAAGAGGCCGCCATAAAAGTCCTGGCATTGTCCCGCCGCCTCAAGTGTCCTGACTGGGGCGTACCCAGGGCTATAACCCAGTTCTAACCCGTTAACGATGTGCCAAAAGGGTTAGGGCTGGCCCCCTTTCCCCGAACTAATTCATTACTGAAGTTTTCTGAAGACGATATACTGTCAGTTCAATTTTATCTCTCTGGCAGTAATTTGGTGGCAGAAGTTATTAGGTTTAGGATATTGATTTTGATTCATTGGAAAATGCTGTTTGGTAAATGAAAAGTCAAGCCCAAGAAACCCCACAACTTACCAGTATTTTGCCTAAATAACTCCATAATAACCTGGGTTATTCCTCAGACTACTTGAAATGCAAGACAGATGTCTATATCTATCGCACAATATATCAAATTGTTATGATTTCCAGCCCAGCCCCAGTTTCGATCCCTCAAGTTGGGAGCGGTGGCACAAGCCTGCCTTGAATTTGGTAGTTAAAGCCATGAATTTATGATATTAATGCGTGATTATTATGACCCTTAGACTGCTACCGCGACTCTGCAGGTGAGTGGGTGGGGCAGATAGGGGACGTGAGGCGAAAGATTGATTCGCCATCAGCAATATGAAATATGAAATTTGATTTTATGGCTTATGTGTCGTGTTATGAGGACGCCGAACAACACGACACGCGGTACATGTGAGGCATGTAATTTGCCTGTAATTTATGAAGGCATAAATTAATGTTACTGCCGCCGAAACATAGGTTTCCAATCCGTGCTTGGTTTGGGATTGGGTTTGGATTGCGTACTCGAAAAAATGTCAGATAGGACGGGGGGCAATTAACGGTTTTTCATTTATTCAATCATAAATTCCATAAGCTTGTAATGGGCTTTGCTTGTAAACTCAATAAATATGACTTCTGTTACAGAAGTGCCAGAGCTATCAGAAAGTGAAACGACTTTGTCACACCTCGAAATTACCTTTTTTCGTATTTAGAAATTCCCAGCCAAATCCATAAATCCTTAAAAATAATAATAAATATATTCTTTAAGATATGGTCCACTAAAATCCATCAAAGTCACCTGTAAATATTTATTCCTCTGAGTGATGGTACCTCCCGCCTTTTCTGGGATTGATTTGCGACCCCATTTGAACCCGTTTTATGGTCACGTCCATTGGAAAAGCCGGCAACTGCCGCGTGTGGGTGACTTATAGATTCCGCTTTGCGATAAGAGTTTTGCATTCATTTCGACGTAATTCATTTTCAATTCTGATGCGCGGCGTACGTGCTGCAAAATGTGGCAACAAGCAGCCGGGCATCCAGAGCCGTCAGGAGGAAAAAAGAGAGAGTTTATGAGGAATTGTGTCTAGGCTAGGCACTCGGCCAAAATGCAAATGCAAATCGGGCATTGGCAGCCGCACAGTTAGCGGTCGGGCTCCCTGATGCGTACTATACCCATACTATATCTGTACTATAGTATAAAGTGGATGTGGGACTCACGGCTCATAAATATGCATTTCAGATGCGGCTCCCTGGCTCCATTGTGCCGCCGTGTTGGCCGCATATTAGTGGCAAATATTGCTGCCCGCCAATAAAAGCCGCATTGTGAAAATGAAATTTTCATTTATTCATACGCCCGGCAGTTGTTAATCAAAGGCCACCGTTGCAGTGGCACTTGCAGTTGCAGTTGCAGTTGCAGTTGCACAATAATCTGCCACACTTGTCCGCCCAGCTGAGCGTTATTATAATGCAAAACAGATGACAATTATCGCGGCTCGCCAGGCGGCATCAAAAGAATATTTGTTTGTGTCCGAGCAGATGGGAAACTGCAATATTTTATGTACTTTATAGGGTAAAGATTGATAAAAATATTGGTTTGTTTTCATAAATTATAAACGATTTTGAAGTGGATTTCTGAGTTAAAGGTCATGGTGAGCTAATATTACTCATAATATAACAGGTGTATGACCAAATATTGTCCTTAATATCCTTTTTTACATCTTGAATACCAATCACTTTTAAATTATTTACTATTTAGAGGCTTATATAATAGCTCCCCTCACTTCTCTAAAAAATTCCTTGATTTTTCAGACTTATAAATCTCCCCTTAGCTTAGCTGCTCTTTGGAAAGTTTTTTGTTTTTACCGAGCCCACCATTCAGGAATCATTCAAACAGCAATCAGTCTTGAGATGGGTATATAAAACTTTTTGAATTGTGCAATGTCGCTCTATTGCCATCTCTTTCGCTATCTCCCGTTGCCATCTCTCTCTCTTCGGCTGGCTCTTTCTACAGTTTTAGTGAGTTGCTGCAATGAGCAAATAAATTCACCGCATACAAAAATTTATAACGCCAACTTTTCTCATTAAATTTTATAAAAGGCGGCATATTTTAAACTTTTTCGACAATAACGGCATTATCTCACCTGGCCAAAAAAGGGGTCGTAGCCAAATGAAAGGGGGGTTAAGTGGGGGGTTAGAGCCCTCAGGCATTGCAGTAGTTGGGTGAGCACTCAAGCGGCAACGAAACTTAATTTCTATTCATTTGCTAAAATTCATTCGCCGAGAGAAAGAGAAAAGGTCAGGGGGAGGGAGAGGGAGCGAATGCGGTAAATACACTGAAAGAAAAGGAAGAAAGGAACTTTGATTTAGTGAAGAGTTTATTAAAATGGAGTTACAAGGAAGTTAGATAATGTTGCAAATATGGCTTAAAAGCGAGCTTTTCTGATTTTCATTGATAAGAGTTTTACGTAGTATTTCCTTCAAGTGTAAAATCAAACATGTGTGTGTGTGTAAGGGGTGGGCGTTATACCGGGCAGGAGAGGGAATGGCAAGCAGTCATATTGGCAGCGGAAATGGAAGCGAAACTTTTGTCTTCACACTCGTGGATATAATGCCACGACAGAATGGATGAAATTAAGAAAACTAAAGGTAAGCAGATTAAAGAAGCGCAAGAACAAAAGGAAGGGGGAGGGAAATAGAGAGGTGGCAAGGTTGAGGGGCAAAAAATAGTTTTCCAATTAAACTTTATCCTTTTGCTTTAATTTACCGGTTTCATGCCTTGTCGCCTCTTTCGACCGCAGAGTTGAGCGGCGAAAAGAGAAAAGCGAGCTGCAAGTAGAAATCCCATTTTAAAGTTTTCCATTTCCCGTTGTCTTTTCCCATTTTCCATCCAAAATAAGCGATTTATTCTTTGACTGCCACTGATTCTGCATTTGCACTAAACGTTCTGAATGTCTTCCAAGACATTGCAAATGGATAATGCTCCTCGTAAGAACTTAAATTGCGATCAGCTAAGAAGGGAAACCGAAAACCAAAACCCCAAGAAGCCTCAAAAGAAGATCGAAACCAAAAGAAAGAAACGAAAAATGTGAACATTTTTCTCCCAGAATTGTTTCATGTATTCCCAATATTAATTTGGTCAATTTATATTTTATTTGGAATTTTTAAATTGGTAACGTTTTTTGGGTCTCACATATCGCGCTGACCCATCAGGCCGAAGGATCACTCCAGCGGATATCTTTCTCTCTCTTATTCTTTCTTTCCTGTCCTGGGTTTATTTCCCCCTTAAGTGTATGTGTGTGTGTGTGTTAAGTGGCTTAAATGGATCTTGGCCAGATTGTCATAAGGCCAGGTTTGGCGGGAGGAGGAGGCTCCCACACTTTCATGGAAAAATATGGTTACCCATATTCTGCCAGATTCCCCGAAAATTTGCACGACAAAAATTTCAGATGTCCCCGATTGAATTTTTATTTTTAAACCATACACATGAAAATATTATTAAATATTTTTATATAAAATAAAATTTAACAATATAAGTTTTATGATTTTTAAAAAATTTTAGAGTTGAAAGCTAAATCTGCAAAATTCTAGGAAAATCCAGAACTTATTCTAAAATTTTGCGCTTATTTTTTTAACTTATTCCCATTTTTCCAGTGCCTTCATTGTTATGGTTATGATATTGTTGCCGCCTTTGCCGCTTCTGTTCCTGTTCCTGTCGCAGCCCCTCAGCATTCGCATATGAATCCATCCATCCAAAACAGCAGCCGCCTGAGCTGGAGCTTGAGCTGGAGTTTGAGTCGGGAGTTGGACCGTTTATCCTCGTCGAGCGAGCGGCGCGGCGGTGGCAAAGTCAGAAGGTCCCGGGCCTCATCTGTGCTGTGCCCAGTAGCATGCCAGATAAATCAATGTGTCAACACCTCTTTTTGTGCTGTCAGTTTTTTATGGTTTTCGATGATATTTCGCCTATTGTCAGGCCGGCGACGCACGCGGCCCGCTGCTCTTGACCAGTTTGCCTGCCGGTTGCCCATTTGGTTAAATCGACCGGACCGGACATTGCGCCTTGGAGTCCGAGTAGGCTTGGATCGGAGTCAGTAGCTGCTGACATGGCCATCGCTCAGCGCTTTTTGTCTGGCCTTTAGCGCAAGAATTATGGGTGCTCCCCCCCTCTACTCACCCTCCACCTCCTTCTACTCCTCCTTCTTCTTCTTTTATCCTTTTGGACTGGCCAATGATGGAAACATTTCCAGCGATGCCAGGCATCCGCGGCCACTGCAACTGGATCAATTTCAGTGGCGAAACGTTTAACGTGGCCACTGTCGTCTTCCGTCAACCTGTCCGACCCCCTTTTTTATTCTTGTTTTGGTTTTAACCCCCCTTTCGGACGCCCCTGCCGACCATCAATTTCTCCCTACGTTCGCGAGCTTGCGAAATTTGAATTGTCTGCTTTTTAGCGAAGATTTATGGCAGTCTCGTTAAATTTTAATATAAAATAAAAGTTTTTAGAAATTCATACAAGCCGTCTGAGAGTTGCCGGCCGCTTGCTGGGACCAGCTTAAACGGCCTGCTCGTACAGTTCGATTGACATGCAAAGCGAATTAGCTGACCATAAATCGAAGCCAGCCCAAGTGGAGTTAAAATATCTGCAATTATTACAAATTTACAAGTGGCCAGCTCTCAGTCGTAAAAGTTCATCTCAACGCAGGAAAAGTTTAGTCTGTGAGAAGATGCCGATCCTCGGTAGCTTAGGTTTCCTTTAGACCCTCATAAACTGGCCTAAAGATGCTGAATCAGAAGGTAGTATCCGTAGGCATCTATAGAAGGTTGAAGAAGGAAACCATATCGATAGAGGATGTCAAGATAGTTAAGGTTTAAGTGGCAGAATATTATATAAAGAAGCTGCTCTCCTTGCGAGATCATCCCGAGGCGTTGCCCTTTCATCGGTGATCGATTACCTGCGACTTAAACATCACTCCCATCGATTACACATCCTCACCCTGTTTTCATTTAACTTAACCACCGGGGACCTCATACCAATTGGCTGACAAATAAAAAATAATTAGGCATTTAGCACGAAATCCGGAAAAAAACCAACCGCTAACAAAGAGCCGCGGATTGCCGGCCATCGACCAGAGGAATCTCGAAAAAGTTCAAATAACTTGAGAATTGTAACAAATCATTGCTCCATAGCTGCCGCTGCGCTGCTGTTGCCGTTGTCATTCGCCATAAATGCGAGCGTTTATGAAACATAATTTGATCGGAGCAAATGCCTCGGTGTCGTCATTGACGTTGACACCGAGCCGACAAGATGTCCAGATAACAGAGCGGGAGAGCAGTTAATAGAGGGTTCCGGGGGGGCTTGAAGTGCGTGCGATGGCTTTGAAAGACCGCCCCGAAAAACTGCGGAATCAGAACTCCAGGCCGGCTTTCTTCTGGCCGCCCCAAAAAATCGTGCTGCTCTTGGAGTCTTCAAGCTCGTTTAGCGGCTCATTTGCGACGAATATGGGGTACAGTGAAGCTTCTTTACGTTGAGAGATTGCTGGATTCTAGAGTTCATTCTGGAGTTTGTTCTCATGTAAAGTATTTATAGAGACTTAAAACCTTTTGCGAACAACTTGACTTGACATAGTTTCATTTATAGAGGTAAGACTGTATAAGTTGTAGCTGATTCTTGTGATGTTGCTGCTGGTGTTGCTGATGCTGCTGCTGCTGTCGTGTCGGCTCGTGTTGACGACGTCGACGACACATAAATTGCGATTAAAATGATTAATGCTCAACGCACGGCGCAATGTTAATTGCCACCGCTCCAAACTCCGCTCAAAGTCCCGATCTCTGGCTATATATCTATATGGTCACTATCCACATGTTGTTGTTGCCACTGCGGCTGCTGCTGCTGCTGGTGCTGCTATTTGCATAAATTTGTTTTGACGCTTGTAATGAGCTGTTTGTGGCATTTTCCCTGCCACTATCGAAAAACTTTTATCGGCCTCTTAGCTTAGCAGTCCGACAATAATTTCCATGTTCGTTTTTTAATGTTTTCTCGCTTCTTTTTATTTTAATTTTATAACCAAGCCAGCCCCAGTCCCAGCCCCTTTGGCATATTTGAAATTATTATAAAAAGCATCTTTAGGCGGCGGCTGGCCCGCTAATCGCCGCTCGGCCATCGCTTTCGAACGGAAGTTGCCGCTTTTGGGCAAAACAATTTTGGGATCGGATACGCTGCCGCCGCGGATGAATGAAATTCATAAGCGCCAAGTGCTACTTATAAGAAATTTGCTGGTCTTTAGCGATGGCACGATCAGATAGACAAGCCGTGTTTTCCAGAAGTTGTTTGGCGAATGAGGTTGAGTCTTCTTGAGAAAATATACATAAATGCCGATTTCTAAACCTCCACTTTTGCTAAATATTGTACAAATATGAAACTAACTACAGTAAAGTCAAGAATTGTCAAATATAGAAGGTCTCTCAGAAGACTAAAACTTAATAGAACCGAACCCATGTTAGTGTAATAGATTTATTAGTTAAAATTTGAATTTCATCAAAGCCTTGATAAGTGGGAGTGATTTAAGTGTTATGATGGGCTTACATATATCTAATGGATTCACAATTTGTCAACGCGACATCAAACATTTAGCCATTCAGTCGGAACACGGCAGAGGCCTGTTCCCACTGCGATCGCTTCATTGATATGTAAATCGCATGTGCCCATATTGTTTATGGCCCCAGATGCCATGGCAAAAGTTGTTCAATATATATATCTATCTATCTATCTATTTGGAATCTGGCTGGGATTTGGGTGTGTTCCGGTCGAGGGTCGTGTCGCAAACCATTCTCATTGCCCGCTCAATCGATGGCCGAGGGAGCCCGAACAATTGCAACAATGTAAATCAATCAGCTGGCTGGCTATTGGAAATTTTTATATTTAATTTAGTATTTCCGTTATTAAAATCAAAATAAAACCATTTAAGACTTACTCACCTGCACAATAATTTACTGGCTGCACCCCAAATTGCTGTTGCCATTGTCGTTGTTGCTGTTGCTGTTGCTGTTGCCGCTGTCGCTGTTTACACAAGCAACACATTCGAAATTTATAATCACAATAACAGCAAAATGAACAATAATATTTGTTAACGCTCGAATAGAGACGCGCCCAATAATTTTATTGAATCCCCAATGGCACACACAGAGAGCCAAAAGTTCAATTTGAAAAGCAAAAACAATCGAATTCAGAAGTGGAAGCTCATTGGATACAAAGATACTATACACTTGTGGCACACAGTAGCAGCGGGCCAAGAGTTTTCGATTCGATTCGATTCGTTACGATTCGCGTGAATTTCGATTTTCATAAAATTAATGAATATTTAAATTGTGTCTGTTCCATGCAAAACGCCGCCGGAAACGCGCTTTGATGGAGCCACCTGTAGTCGGGTATCTCGAGTGAATGTATCTGTAGCTGTATCTGTATCTGTAGCTCCATTTGTATCTGTATCTGCGTTTGTTTATCAACGGACTGGCTTGGCCGGATGCCCACCCACACAAACATATCTCCAGACATATCGATTGGGAGACAACTGCTAGTCGCATTCTGATTTGGCAGAGAAGAAAAGAAAACACTTCTTGTGATTTTCAATCCACTAAAAATTATTCTCTGTCTCTTTCTTGGTTTTTGGGTGGGTCTCGGAGGCTGATCTGTGCAGATCCTATGGAACGCCGCCACTTGGCTAAGCACATGAATGAGCTTCGATCACAATAAACAAGCAGTTTCACAGTTAATAATTTGAAATTTCACAGATACGCACAAATACGCACTGGCTAATAGGTCTCCTGCTTGATTTTCCTCTCAAGTCCCCCGCTTTCTTCGATCTATAAACAGAATTTTTCATTCATTGCTCTTCAACCGGACGGACATATAGCCGCCCACGTCCGTTCGAGAACTGAGATCCGGAGTCCCGATCGCCCGTAGTCTCTTCCCTTTCACAGATTCCCGGACGTCGGCGATTGGTGACGCCAGTTTTCAGGAGGGAACAGTGCTGCTTTGATAGCTTAAGTTGAGATTTATTTAGAAATTATTTTAGATTAGGATTAACGCATTGTTAGAAATAAAACAACATTTAGGTATTCTACATGAAACACTTCTTCCTTGTATTAGAACTTAATAAATAATTAGTTTGCCAATCAATTTCAAACCACTGTGCCTAGGTAATCGCCAAGCATCACCATTGGGTGGTGGCGCTGTTGGATCTTTCGAGGGTGGAACTTGGGGCACGGGCTTGCCGTAGTATAGATCAATTATTTGTCAGTCGGCTGTTCGATTTGTTTGTTTATTTATGGCCGATCTCTTTATGAATGAATGAATAATTGCCGTCGTGGCAGTTGCTTTCGAACTATTTGATGGATTAATGCCCCTGGTTCTGATACTAAAATGTTGGCCCCCATTCGGGGATGAGTTATGCAAACTTAGGATTCCCCTCGGTTGGCCAGATGGGCTTGCAACACGATCGCAAGCGATCCGAAAACCATTCACCTGGGTCATTATGGAAAATTTGTTATATGCTCTGTTTAGGAACACGGACTGACTACTCACTCCGATGCCTTCACAGATGCCTTGTTGACTATAATGAATGGGAGGAAGGCTGGCTCTTTTGTTTTGGCCCTGTCCGCTGATCATTTGTTTGTTCAAACAGTTTTTAGCGATGACAGCGTAGTTATTTGCCCGCTCTGCCTGTCTTTGATCTGGCTGAATGGAATTTTGCTCATATCGGAGGAATATTAATTGCCATTATCCGATGATGAAAAGTTTCTGGCCAGAGTTCCTTTGAACTGATTGTTTGGCTGAGTAGACAAACTGTTTATGTTTACTCACTGTACTTTTTAAAAAAGCAACCTTAAATGCTGATTCTCAAGCAAAAGTTAAAGAACGAAGCCAGAAGATTACAAATTATAAAAAATTTTAAATCATTTCCATGGCAACTCATCCATTTTCTCAGAATCTCACGCCAATTGAGCCCACCTGACGAAAGAGCCGGTGACATTGAAATGAAAATTGCTGCGTAAACTTGTACAAGTTGGCAACATCTTGCCGGCGGCTCCGATCGCTGGGTTGTAGTGACAATAATTGCCGCTAAGCTGAACGATGCAGTTGGCATGATTAAAGACGGTTCCAAGGTGGCCCAATGCTCGATGACCCAGCCGACTTGAGACTTGGCGACTTTTTCTTGTTGTTGCTGCTGTTGCATTGTGGCAATAGAATCGAGAGGGGAGAGAGGGAGGAGTGCCTGGATGGTCCCAAATTGTGGCTATTGTTCGTTGTCCGTGTCGCCAATGTCGCCGGAGTTGCCTTTGCCATCGCCTTCGCCTTCGATTGTCTTGTAGACGACGTTGTTCGAATGAAATTCACGGCTTGTATTTTGTTACGATTCGTTTGCCACTGGCGACTTTTTGCTGCCCCACACGGCATTTGTGGATGCTGCACATAAAGAAAAGCTAAGCTTTATAAGTATTTAAAATACAACTTGGAAGTATCTATAGGTTGTAAGGATCATATTGATAATATGGTAATGTTTCGTATTGGAAAACTGCTTTATATAGTTAGCTTGTCTTAAGATTGTACTCTACATTGACTGTGCCACATATTGAAGTGTTAAAAAGGGTTTTTCCTATAACCATTACCAATTAATCTCCCGTTTTCTCTGTGTGGCTATTGTTCTTTGGGCTTCTCTGGGGAAGCCAGCCGCAATAGTCGCCTGCTAATGACAATCTCATAGACGTTTCCCCAGTTTGTCCAAGCTGTTTGTACTCTGTCCAAACGAACATGATTTGAAACACAATTTTTTTGGTTTATTCCAATGCCGAGACCAAGACCGAGACTGCTACTGCCACTGAGATGGCGCTGTAATAGGAGCCTTTCAACTGGCGACTTTCGGTGGCGCTTGGGCCAACACGCACCACACCGACAATGACAATCGATTAGGGAACGGCTGGTCATGTCCTGGAGAACACCAGTCGGCTCCTGCGATTCCGACTGCAGCCGGAACATGCTCGGGATGTTAGGAATTTCTGCGAGTTGTGTAGCGTTGACAACAGAAGTTGCAACTGCAGTGCAGCAGCAGCAGCAGCAGCCAGCCTCAAAAGCAATGGCAACATGGCAACCTGTTGACCCGCAGCAACACTAGCCTCAGAACTATTCTACAGCTCGACTTCAAAGTGTCCCGAATACTGAATCTAGAATCTAGAGTCCAGAATCCACAATCCCAGTGCCCGAATCCCGGCCCTTGCCCACGGGGATCAAATCGATTGCCCCACAGTAGCCAAAGATGTTGCTGCTGCGCCGTGTTTGATTTGTGCCTATTTAAAAATGTCTTTTTCTCAAATTTTCCCCCTTTCTGACCAGGCCAGCTCCCGAGTTTGGCCAATATCGGTGTCTGCCCATTGCCACTTCATCATAGGCCAGGTTTGGATGTTGCTGCTTGCTGCTGGTCGGACGACAGCAAGTCGGCACAAATATTCCAGTGGCAAGTTGTGCTGCCGTTGCTGTTGCTGCTGCTGCTCATTGCAGGGACAGGACAACTTCCAGGCAATGTTACTTTTTGTTGTCGGTGTTGCTGCTGCAGTATAAGTTGCTGCTGTGTGTGGCACGTTGTTGTTGCTGCTGCAGCCTTGGTTATCGCCTTTGTAAGTGGCGATCCGCAACAAGTGTTGAGTACGCACGATACCAAAAAATTACTCGAATCAAGGAAAGCAATAAATTCCAAAGTAAAATTATTACCGAAGATTGAAATCAAGATGGAAATAAGTTTAATATTTTCGTTAAGGAAAGTTTCAATTTTCCTTTTAATTTTGTAAAAATTTGTAACATTAAGTTATTTTCCTACAAAAGAGGTATTTAAAGGCTTTCCTAATCACAGATTTTGCTGTGAAAATAGTTCCTGTATTTATGTGTCTGTATTTCCACCATTTCTGGCCTTTCCACACATACCAAGCTGCGATTAGATGACACAGCCGAAGGAGACATCAAGCCATGTGAGAATCGCATGTACTTTAATCTCCGACTCTAGAAGAACGCTCATTACCTTTGGATGCCAACCGACTGGGCTGTTCATCTGTCTCCCTCTGACTCTTATATCTTCCTTAAGGAATCTCCTCCTCTGGGCCAACTCCATCTGACGTCCGTCTTGGCCAGTTTATGGCAGCCATACTCCGTCCGATGGCGGCTGTTCGATGGCCGTTGTAGAATTTCAACCATATTTAAATTATGGAAAACATAAGCGAACATTTCTGAAGCGACGAACATGAACAAAATCAAAAATTCCAACAAGTTACAAAAATAACTTGCAGCAGAGCCCACTTAAGACCCGCTTAAGGCGAGCTGCAACTACAACTACAGAATGCTCTGGTGAGTTGGGTAAGGGGAAGCGGGAGCGGACTGGATGGGGGGTAGGAGTGGGGTTGGGGCAGGCAGACAGGGACGCAGAAGAATTCGCATTCGCGCTCATTGCTACAAAGACAGAACAGGAGATTTCAGTACAACTCTCCTGAATCCTTCGCCCAGGGGTGGAGTCTTATGGGCCTAACAAGGGGCGGAGGAATGTTAACTTCTGATATTTTTATTCATAAAATTTCTAAAAATATTTGAAGTCATTAGTTAATGTAGTTTTCTATAATCAAAAATGTTAAAAATCCTTTGACAATATATTTAAATTTTCTCTCTTTTTCCCTTGACTCCGCTCCTGTTAACCATCCCAGGCCGACTGAGCTTACACTCGCGGCAACAAATGAAGCTAACAACTCGGACGGCGTCTGGCAGTCGTCGATGTCGCTTGGTCGTCGTCTTCTGGGTTGTCTCGATCTGAGCTCTTCGGCGGCAATGCGATTGGCTTTGGCTGTGACTCTGGGCCTTGGCAGTGGCTTTTGGCCATAGCTCTCTGGCAGCAACAACAACAATTGCAAATAGCAACCGCCGCGGAGACAACAACGAAACAGCGAAAACAACAACAGGCACGGATGGCCGAGGAGCTTACAACGACAATTATAAAATGATGACAATAACAACAACAGCCGATGATGGTATAGCCTGCTCAGTGAGCCTGCCTGCGCACTAAACTCTCACGATCTGGACGATTGGCATTGGGAGTTGGAGGAGTTGAAGGAGTTGCAAGAGGCGGTTGCCATTTTCCGGGGGAAATGCCGGGAATTCGCCGAAACAGCCCACGAACTGATCGTCGTCGCTGTTTCGCCAGCGACAAATGTGTTTTCGATTGGTTGGCGGCCCTTTCCCTTGCCCCCTTCCTCTGACCAAGATCCTCCAACCTCGATCCTGGGTTCCTGATCTTGGGATTCTAACTGGGACTGGCATTCAAGTCGGCGCCAGAGGCGGCAATAATGTGAAGCACACAGCACTAGACCAGACCCCCAATCCAAACCCCTTCCTTAGCGAGGGTCAGAGCCAAAAATCGAAAATTAAATTTTTAACTCTGCTACTCAGTGATGGTTGGGCGTGTAAAATAAAAAATAATATAAATATGTACAAACAAGGTAATTAGCTATACTTTACATTAGAAAATCCCACTTTGATTAGCTTTTTAACTTATAATAACAAAACTTTTCCAGAACTTAGTTTTGCTCTCCTTAATAGGTATCCCTAGTCCTGCCCTGTCATTATGTTTTAAGCAACGACGCAGGCGACGCCTGAACTGGGTCCTCCCTGTGGCTCTTCGGATCCCCTACCCTTTCCGCCTGCCACTTGTTGCGATTAATCGCTAGATCGACGCTTTAGTTAATTCCTGACAACCGCAGTCAGCAGCAGGCGCCGAGTGTGTGGGTGGCAAGCTGGCAGTGGCTGTGGCTGTGGCCGTGGATGCTATGGGCTGATCTCGTTTCTGTTAATTGCCACAACTTTTATGAGTCGCAGCAATTGAGACCAGGTGGTGTGCAGGCGATGGGGCAGGCAGAGAGCATCGCGGTGGCGCTTGCCCCATTTGCATATGTCGTCGATGCGATCGGCTGGGAGTTGTCCATTTTATAATTGGATAGTTTGTCACCGCGCCAAAGTATATGCCAGGCGGGGGCAGACGTAGGCGGGCATTTGCTTAAAGCTCAGTGGCCAGTGGCTGCGTTTCGAGATGGTCAACTTAATATGCATATTAGCCAAGAGAGGCAACCGGTTTTTGGCCAAACTGCAGGAGATACAGCGAACCAGGTGCAGTAGCAGAAGGATCTTAAATGAATTTTTAATCGAAACCATAAATATAAATCTTGACTTTGTATTCAAAATGGAATTATTTCAAAGGCCAGCAAATTAATTGCCATTTATATTAAGTTAGCTCTGATTTAGTTCTTATTTAAAGGATATTTATCAGTTTTTAAAATAAAGATACATCGTTTACAGAACAACTTCTTTGTATTTGTTTAAGCTAAGTCGATTTTCCACCTTTTTGGTTTCTTTAAGGAGGTTTATCTTTCATCTTTTGAATACCAAACAAGCGAAGAAACAATTTTAAAATATATTTGCTGTTTTCCAAAGTTGAATCATTTGTATCCTTGGCTCTGCATAAATCTCTTTGTATACTTTCTGTATTCCTGAGAGATAAGAATCCCTTCGGAGTGTGTTGATAGTCTCGACCCTTTTCGCTGCGATTACTTTATCGACATCTTTTGGGAACGGAACCAAACGGAGATTCATTCATGCTTAGTCTGGCCTGGGAAGTGGACAATTAAAAAGTTACCTTGGGCATTGAACTGTCACAATCGTTAAAAGAATGCTTATAACATAATATACTACGCCAGCGATCCTTGTCGGGCGTTCAGGGGCCAGCCAAGTGTATTTAGTAAAAAGCCAAATCGAAGGTCTCTGCCCACTTTGTTTTCGTATAATAATTTCATTTTATTTTTAATCCCAACTGCAGGAGGGAGGATCTTGAGAGGATTGGGAATGTATGTAAGTAGGGAGAGTTGAAGTTGAAGTCGAAGTCGGAGACTATCGCAACATACGGCGATGTCCAATGTTATGTTGTCACGATATCAAAGCATTTTAATTGGCCGATTTATAGATTTAATTACGTATTCATGCGAAACATCGAATCCGTGATTCGTAAAAACACACACCGCGGCCCCCAATCCGCAATGAACCCGCCGGAGGAGAGATAAAGATACAGATACAGAAAGAGACAGGGACAGAAACAGGGACAGGGACAGGGGTCTCGGCCCAAGATCAGAGCCTGATTTCTGAGCCGCAGCAGGAACGCAGCAGATCTTTACGATTTTGAATCTGCTTGAGCGGTGGTGTTAGGGGAGGGATTTGAGTGGGAGAGGAGGTGCATGCAAGATCTTATGGCTCCAAGATTCTCTCTACTCAGTAATATTAAGTACACTTAACTTATTATTTGAAAATTAAAGAAGTTACTTCAAGATAAAAGAGAAATATCTGAAATAAAAATTCTCTTCCTAATAACCCTTTTTTCTCAGTGTCTGCCACGCTGCACGAGATGCAATCTCCAGCTGAACTGAGCGCCACACGCTGCCGTCTTGCAATGCAGCAGCAACCGAAACTGGCCAAAATGGAAAGGGCCAAAATGAATGCGATTGTGAATGTGAATGCGTATGCTCTTACATATTCATTTGTGGCGAAGGCATAAAAACCATCATAACAAATTTGTATTCGTGGCATATGCGGGGAAAGCCCCATACTATCTGCTCCTTACCCCCTTCCCCCCTAAAGGCCACACGCCCCTTTTCGCGGAGGCGTGCGCAGAGCCATTTATGAAACCATTTTGGGGGCACATTTCATGCGTCGTTTTAATATCTTTATTGGTCATCATCGTCGTTGTCATTAAAAATGAGAATAATAAAATCATAAAGCCTCGGCCCAGACGGCCGAGTACGATTCGACGGGGTAACGAAACGGATCGGAACGGAACTGACAGTTTTGGCCAGGTCGAAAGATCGGGCAATCGTCAATCGACAGCAATTTCTGTGTTGATGATGTTGGGCAAAAAGCGAAATTATTAAATTTTGTGCCTGCCTCGCATTTTAAATGCGTGTGCGCGCATTTTAATTTCCCCGCTCGGCCAACTCACGTATCTGGCCCCAGCTGGGCCTTGTCACTGCTTCTCTTTGGCTTAAAGTGCACAGAGAGAAATGGTTAAAGTTGATACAGGAAGGGAGAAATGTAGAAGGAAAGGAAGATCTACTCGAAATGTAACTCCAATTATCCTCTTTCTTTTAAGAACTTTAAATAAGATTTTCTTTTACATTTCCTTAATAACTTAAATTATTAGTTTAAAATCTCCGATAAGCCTAATTTCCTATACTATAATATATATCTTAAACCTATATTGCATATTTTTCAGTGTACTTTCTGGCCCTTCTGCATGACAGCTTGAATTTGGCTTGGAATCGGACTCGAGTTGGGGTCTCAGGTCTGGGCCACTTAATTAGAATGAGTTCACTCGCTGCGAAGAGTTGGCCATAATGTGGCCATAAATTATGCATAGCAAGTGCCGCGATCCCCCGCTATTTACACCATCTACCACCCACCACCCCCCAAGCCACCACAAAGCCCACGAAACAGGGACATAAAGCCACCGAAATTATTCAATATGACAGCCGTACATGACAGTTGATTTAAGAAATTTCATCATAAACGTCAAAACCGAATTGTTTGGCCCGTAGATCTTATCCTCATTTTCTTTGGCTTATACAGGGCAGGGCAGGGGGCTCCGAATAAGTCCACACGATTTCGCGGTTTCTGGAACATCTGTAGACGGTAGCTGAAAATTTCTTGGCCGTCGTGCCAAAATGATAATTTGCTGGGATTTTATTCGGATATATATAGGTATTTATATATACAAGAAGTGTCGGCATGGCCATAGTCGTCATAATTCTCTGATTTTTACTGTGGGAATGAGTGACTGTGAGTGATTTTATAAGCAAATGCGTCAATCGTGGATGGAAAGTGGTTCTTGGCTTGCAGGTGGTTCTTTAAATGAAAGTTTATGATTCTAAATGGGTTAATAGTTATTAAAGTAGCTTAGCTTTCCCTTTCATTTATGATCCTGGAAAGTTCTTTTCCCATCTTCTACCATTCGAACCGTGAAAGATTGAATATCACCCGAAGTTCTGCAAACAAGAAGGCCAAACAAATCACCAGTAATTGTGTTGACTTAAGCCCTTTATGGTTTGGGCTGAAATCAAAACGCGATACTTCCCGTTTTCGGGGTCACAGGGAATCTCTTTCCAGCGAAGCTCTTGCGTGTCAGCCATATCGAATGTCAAAGGGGGAAGCACCGAGCTTCTGCGTTTTAATAACCACAACGCTGGGAATTTCGACAAATTGTGGCTTCGTGTTTTAGCCGGCGTTTAAGCAAATTGACCGCATATCAATTATGAAATTGAAATGTGTGAAAATGTGAGTTGGACACAGAGGACAGTGAAGTCTCTGTCATCAGCAACAACAGCTCATTATGCAATAATTGAGAAGGGGATGATTTCGGGGTTGGGGGCAAGGTGAGGGATCGATTCTCGACACGGCGATCGATTTCAGGTGCATCCGGTCGAGAGAGGCGGGCCACGCCCAGCTCTGGTCAGCGGTCAGATATATTTACCATATATGCGAATGTTCCTCAACGCTGCGCTGCGGATATGAATGCAATTGTTAACCCCTTTTGGCCTTTTGTTTTCGCTTACTCCGTTGCGTGTATGGGCTTTTTGAGTGTTTGTGGAGGTGCACTGGGAGAAACTGGAAGTGTATTGGATCTAAGATGGAAAATATTAACAACTTAGTTGATTTCCTTTACAAACTAACAGCTTTTTACTCGACTAAAATAATAATCTCAATCGATCTATGCACTTTAAAGAGCTTTTACTACCTATTGAAGATACCTTTTTGATGATATGCTGATCAAATATGATATTTCTGTCAGTGTAGTCAACCATTTGGCGTTGTTATTGAGAATTAACATATCATACCCACCGGAAGACCTTTTTGGGTGCGGTCGATGTAAATCAGAGCGCACATTAATTTCACAACTTTGTGTGAGTCGAGTTCGAATCTGAGTTGGAATCGAGTTGAGGCGAGCACAGGAAGTCGCACGATGAGAGCCCTGTAATTGAATATGACGAGTGCAGTGGAGGGTCAAAAGGAAGCTCCAGTCAGTGGTCACTATCAGAGGTCAACTGGCAATTGTGCCCAGCGAATGGGTTAAGTTGGAACCAAGAGCGAGTATTCCCAACGGAAATCAACATCTTTGATTTCAGCATATCAGTTTCGAATGGGTTGGGTGGAAGGGGGCCTGGTTTTTGGGGTGGCTCCCCGTTCTTATGTCTGTTTAATCAACGTCAACTGTAAACAACGGTCAACATCTAAAGTTTCCAACACACGAGGGGCGGGTTGAGGTGGCAGACAGCTATTTGCACTTGGCCTACAGCCTAGAGGGGGAGTTGGTGGTGGTGGTCTATAAGGATGTTCTACACTCATCGCCGAGGCATCAAACATCTTGGCTTCTTGCAGTCCTGTGCTGCACAAATATTTGCTTTCAAACACAATTCACAATGCTCAAACACAAAACACATACAACTTGTGGAGGTATGTTTACGTACAGGACATCTTCACATACACATAATAATAATATAATATTTCGTCTTGGATGGGAAAGGGTAGATTGAGAAGTAAGTGAAATGTGCGTAAAAGAAAATACAATGTCAAATCTGTAAAAGAAATGGTTCTGAAAGCGTCTCTTATAGGTTATCCAAACTGCTTTTTAGGAACGTAATATTTCAGCTTACTGAAGATAGTCTTTTTCCAGATCAGAAAACCCATTTAAAGACAGTTTTCCCTTACAAGTTTCACATTTTAAATACCATTATAAACACAATAGCCTGCCATAGAAATGGATATTTTTTAGTTCAGTAAACTCATCGACCTGCCCAATTCCCATTCAATGTAAAGGAAAATGTCTCGAGTTTCGATTGTGTTATTTTTATTGCCTGCAAATACAAATCGAGAGTAAATACGCATATCTATATTGTATTTATTTCATCTGCATATGCAATTCCAACTACGTTGAAGGGGCAGAACCACTCATAAATGGGGAGTGCGTCAGTAAGTTTCGCACTTGCAATAGCAACTGCAACTGCCACTGCCACAATTTGTAATGGATGCAATTGTTTGGGCTGTTGCTGCTGATTGCTTCATTGTGGTCTCTGTGTTCAGACATACAATAATAATGTGCCACGCCCTCGAAAGGGGTGGGCGGTCGGGGAATATTATTTGTCAGCTATAACCAAGCGGTAAGGTGGGAAACTGAGAGACTGCCTAGCCTGGGCAAACACGCATTTAATGATAAATATCACAAAGGGCCAGTGAGCTGGGCTGGCCATCTTCTTACCCACTGAGCCGCCCATCGAACTGATCCATTTCGGGGATAATTTAGTGATAGAGAGAGGGAGTTGCAGATTGTGGCTGGCGATATGCAAATTTTGATATTGAGGCATTGATATAACAATCAATATTTAAATTGCCCCTCGAACCGCTCCCTTCGATGATTTGACTTTGCCTGTGTGCACTTCTGTTTCGGCCCTAATGCGTGTCCATGAGGATGCATTCCTGATTACAGACTAAAGCTGATAACTGACAATTAGGCAGCATTAAGACTAGTTAGAGTAGCTATTTATATATCACAGAAGCACTTTGCATTAAACATTTTACAGTGCTGGGGTGTTGCAGATCCTAAAAATATAATGCCCTACTTACCTGTATTGAGTTTGGATGGTGGATAACCTTTAATCCTCTAAAAACTAATTGCTTGACCCCCAATTATGACTAATCCACTGATTTTCCTTATGTTTTCACTCCAGTAACATCAGTTTCCGATTACAGTAGTCAAGTTTGCCCAAGTCAAGCAGCTCGACAGACCTGTCAGAGTCGTCGATTTGGAACCCCGATTGATATCGATATGCTTAGTCTGGAACTGGTGACAGGCAGCAAGCGAAAACGGCTTAAAGCCGGGCCAAGAGCCAACTGCCAACAGCCAAAGTAACAAAGTAATTATGAGAGTTTTGTCTAATAGGCTTAAAAACGGCGGAAAGCCAAGTGGCAGGGCGGCCTGAAGAGAGGGTCATGCTTGAGCAACAGACGAGAGAGTCGCGGCCAGAAGGGAAAGCCGATATGTATATCTAGAAACGGAAACCGAGTCGGTCGAAAAATCCCCTAGGCAAGTGGAAAACAAGTCCGAAGGTGAGACGAAAAGAACATTAAGACAGAAAGGGTTAATTAGAAGGATAATTAGTGCGTAATCCGATATGTCAACATCGGCAAGGAGATTGAGGGACGACGGGTGCGTAATGAAATTTGGCGACGGAGTGGAAACTTATTACCCAAACGGGGTGGGCAGAGTGGTAAAGTAAGGGAAACCCAGTTAAAGACAAAGTTCAAATGCCCAGAAAATTATGACGTTAAGTCGCCTTGGCATTTTTCCCTCAAGTTCCTTCGCTTTCACCTCAACTGGAAGTGAAATTCCAGTCCTTGGTTGCTTCTAGAAGGGTATATACCTTTTGATACTTAGTTTGTACTGCAGAAATGTTGAAGATTGTAAACTTTAAAATAAGTTATAACCCTTATTCATAGATTTTCGTATATATATTGCATATATCTTAACTAAAAGAAAGGGTATACCCGTTATCCTTCTTTTTCTCAAAAATTTCCTTGTGTCTCACGAAATCCCGAGGGCTTTTGTGATGTTTGTTTTAGTGTCGCTTTAAATTATGCAGCAAAAACTTATGAATAACCATTCTCCGCAGGTGGAGAAGTGCCCGGCGGGCCTGCGAAGGCAACGCATCACATCTCAGAACCCAACCCAAGCGATCCCGGGGCGAATCGAACCCGATCCCCTCGTGCTGCTTTATGGCATTGGGCGCCACCCAATTAAAAGGCACTCGCCGGCCATTAAAATCGGGGAGAACCGAGAGAATCGGGACAGGCAACGTGTGCTGTGGGCCCAGTGCAACATTTCGCCGTATTTTTTGCAATTAGAGAATTATTAAAGTGTCGTTAAACGGCCGAGCAGCCTGCCAGCCAGCCAGCCTGCCAGCCTGGCATATGAATCATGCGCACTTTTATGACGACTGTCAGGGCTCGTGAGTATTTATGACCTCGCACAATGGCCATAATATCCGGGGGGGTGGGGACAAGGAGGTGGAAAAAGAGAGGGAATGTTACTGGATCCCAGCTGCGGGTGATTTGGGTACACATCGAGTATACAGCGCTGGCATGTGAGTAATGAAAGGGCATTACAGGAAGTAATGGATTCAAGGATCAGCAATCAATAATTTAGTGCTCTGAGTAATATTGTTCCTTACCATCTATCACCTTAAATAACTTCTTAAGTTTAACTTTAATAACCTTAAAACTATCTAATGCTTAAATCAATGTATAAGCCCAGTCAACTTTGGAAATCCCTCCAGCAGACAGCCACAAACATAGAAAACTCTTGCAATTCGTTTTCCCTTAGCTATTTTCCTATTTATACTCCTTTTTCCTTTTCCTCGTTTTTTGTCGGCTAAGAAAACGCTGGGAAATCAAGCCAACAGTCACAAAAGTATTTGGCCAAATCGTGATTTACGTTGGAGCCGAAAGGAAAGTTGCACAAATATTGAAATATTATATCCATATTTATTGGAGCTGCCTCTGTGCGCCCGCTGTGGCCCCCACAAAGCCAGCGAGGAAATTGAATCAATGAATTTAGTGCGACCATCAGCAGAAATTACTTTTATGATAAAAAAGATACTAAAGTCCGGACCCAAAATCCATTCATCCAACCACCCTCGAAGATGACCGGAAGACCGGAAGTGAGGGCAGGACAAAAGAGAACTGGCTTGCTATCTCATATCATAATAAGCGCTCATCAATTTCCATTAAATTTAATATGTCACTTGGCCAGGACGAGGACAATGTCCGGCAGAGAAGGACTCTGTCCTTTTCCGCTCGTCATCATCGTAAAAAGAGCGACCGGACCATAAAAAAGCTTTTTCATAATTTCCCTCGAAGTGCGCGAGAGCGGAAATAAAATATGATATGAGCTTGTAATAGATTTTTATCACTGGGAAAAGTGTGTGGGGAGAGGGGGCTGTCGGTCATTGAAACAAATGAGCGTGCTAAGTGAAAGTTTTGATTTATGCCGAAATAATATACGCCAGGGACTGACCGACGACCAGCCACTCCGCACGATGGCTGAGCATTAGCCGCAATAAAGCCAGCAAAAAACGAAATCACGAGGAAAACTGCACAAAAATTTGAGAAAGACATGCAAACCCAGGGAAGACTTTTGTGCTGTCCTGTGGGGGGATTTGAAATAGCAGCAGGATGAGGGGGTCTTTGACAGGTCATCGAATGGCAAATGTGTTGCAGGAATGACAATTGGCCATAACTCAACCAGATCCGTGGGGCAAATAAAAGCAAGGTGGCTATTTGGCCAGCAAGTGCAGGGATTGGTAAGTACACGAAGAGAAAAAGTAATAAAAGGCCTGTGTTTTCAGCATTTGACTAGCTTATAAAGATATGTTACTTATAGAATTGCAATAAATATATTTAAAATTAAGATTTAGGAGTAGTTCCTACCATAAAACACGTTTCCGCCTGCTTATAAGCCTACAAATATCGTTTTTAAGGTTTTTCAGGCAAAAAAATAAAAAAAATATCAAAAATAATCTTAAGATTTATTTATTAAAATGGTCTCTCCCATTACAGTGCCAGTGAGTCATACCTCAGATAGATTCCGGCCTTCTGGGTGGCTGCCCACCTGGCGGATCGAAATTAATTAGCCGCACTCAAATGCAAAGCTGCGACATTTTATCAGCGTTTCCAGCTGCGTTTACCTTTTGTTTGCCTCACGGATTTTGCATTTTTCATACTTCAATAATTGGGAAATATGCAGGTGGGAGATATTGTGGTGCATATATCCCATCGGGAGCGGCAGCCAATAAAACTTTAACGAGCATTACACACGGGATGGCTGGCTGGAACATAAAAACTCTGCCCGTTTCCAAGGAATCATCATCGGCGTCGTCATCGATGGATGTTGGTTGTGGATGTGGATGAAGGTATTGGTTGTGATGGGACTGTGTTTTCCATAATTGATTAATTAATTAATTTTGAGGCCAATGCGAAACGATGGCTGTATTTCTCGGAGTCTGTCCAAACAAAGTCATTCCAATCGGGTTTTTATGGGAGTTTACAAGATGTTAAAAGATAAAGGATATACCCTAAGTTTTCTTTCATTTTTGTCAGTTTTTCCTGCTGCATGTTGAATGTCATTAAGAAGAAAGAGCCATAACTTCTCTCCATATCAATTTGCATCACCACTGACAATCTGCAATGTTGGCTATTAGGAATACCCAATCCGAACTTGCCACATAGTTAGCATATCTTGCACGACCGCTGATTAAGATAAAAGTCAGCCAATTCGATAGGGGAATTCCAATGTTATTATCGTCAGGCGATTTTAAAAGGTAACCAACCGAGATTTCTCCAGAGCCAGAGTCTCCGACCGAAATAATTGCCCAGCGAATGCATCCATCAATATGCGAGTGCAACAAATATGGATATGCAAATATCCCGGGGAGAAGTAGCCGCTTTTCTAGAGGGGATCGCACATAACTAACTGGATTTCTCTGGGCTGTCGGATCGAAAAGGAAATGCTGCTCGGTTCTATGGCCGAGTGTGGGACAAAGATGAATCCGCGAGTGCAGAAATTGTGGCACTTGATATCCATAAATACGTCACAATGTGAAAGTCAAGCGGCGGCATGCAAACGAGTCTCAAGTTTGTTTCTATTTATGCAAGTTGCAAATGCTGCATCGAGGAAGTTGCTACTGCTGCTGTTGCTGTCAATGTTGCTACTACTGGAGTTGCAAGTTGCAAGTGTTTGCCAGCAGATGCGACTGACTGTCAGCGGCAAGGCATTCACTCTCTTATGAAATGGTTTTTGTCATTTATTTATCGCTTTTCGCCGCTCAAATGAAAACTGATTGAAATGTGTCTGCCCCGCGTGGCAAGCTTCGTGGTATGTTCCTGGAAGGTTCTGCCTAATTTGGAGCCCAAGGCATCAGCTGCAGCAACACCATCACAGGCAGCAGCAGCAGCAGCAGCATCAATTTGGCCAATTATATTGACACTTTCGCTTGACCAGCAATCGGCATCAATCGAGGCGACTCCGATCGCCGCTGCATGCAACATTCGGGCCTCGAGATTCAGCATTCAGCACTCAACACTCAACACTCATAGCCAGAACAATGTCCGACAAGCTGTGAGCTGCCAGGAACCGACTGAGAAATTGGCATATCTCCGCTTGACAATCAAATCTTGGCCTTAAATAGACGCAGTCCGACCCCCAACTCAACTCCGGCAACACTCTCATGCAGATCGGCTCGCTTCTTTGGCTAGAATCTGCACTTGCGGAAAACTTTTATTGGAAAATGAGTATCAATCCCTTACTTATCGTTACAAGAGTGGGAAATGGGATCATAATTCTCCCCATCTTCTGCTGATTTTGTTTTGAAAAGGATTTAAAGGTCATAAGTAGGAGTTTTCCCTATAAGGGTATACAAATTTCTTCAAGTGCAGCCTGGAACGGGGACTCTGGGGCGTTCATCAATTCTCTGCCTGGGCGCGATGATGTCGCGATGACCAGCCCAAAAAGTGCCGCGCAGGCGCAATCTCTGTGAGATCAGCCGCGGCCAAGATGCAACAATGGATGTGTGGCTATGGCTGCGACTGAAAAGTGATCGTGACACAAGTGTGAGGCGGCGGGCAGGGTGTAAAAAGGGAGGGTGCGGCGGCCTAGAGGTGCCGGCAATTTTTCAACACCCTGCCGCACGAGGCAATACACAAACAGAACTTTATTGCATGATTTATTTTTAAGGATTATAAGTTTAAATATATTTTTTACTTTCAAAGATAGAAATAATGTAAATTTTTAAGTGAGAAATTAAAATTTGGCAAAAATCATAGAACAAGCTCTTATTTTTCCCAGTGTATCAGCCTGGCTCACATATTGCAGTTGGGCTAAAAATTCTAACTGGAGCAATCGCATGGAAAATGTTTTGCTTGCCATTCACCAGGTGGGTTACAAATTTGTTGGCAGTGACATTTACTCGGCTCTGGCGGAACTCCGCTCCGGCAGCCTCTTCATTTAGCCGCCAAATGGCGCACTCCAATTCCAAGTCCAAGTCGAAGATAATGATCGTGAGAGAATTCATGGCCGCTGATTGTTCCGAATGGAATTTTAATGCCATCCCCAAGTGCTAATTTGTGTTTGCTGTTAATTATTATTACAAGACATCAGAGCTTTAGGTTTTTTTATTCACAAGGTAAGAATGCAAGTAAAAAGATGGACTAAATAAGTATGTCTGGTAAATACCTAACTAACTTTCTCAATTTAAGAACTAAGACAGAACACACTACTTTAAAATGTCTAAGGATTACAGAAATGTATCAATTATATTTGATAAAGTCTGGAAAAACCTGTGCCGAACGTTTAAAAGTTCGGTGTCAGCAAGATTCTTAAATAACGTAATAGAATACGTAACGTAAGAGTATACGTAATGGAATACCGAAGTCTCCAACCACTTTCCAGCTAATCCTTTTCCCTACAAGCTTTCCGCACTCTTCTGCTTCTTGAATGACCATCTTTTGGAGATCAGATATATATATATATATATATATTCCTAGGATCAGAAGGGGAACTGTTCACAAAGTGTGCATAATAAAAATTTGAAGTCGCGCTAAATTGGGTGATAAAGTTGATCCGGGCACGATAAGCCCATTATAAATGCATTTAATGGCTAAATATTAAATGTATATTCGTGCTGTGCGACGCGATCTTGTCGGAGATCCTCGTCGTGCTCCGTTGAGCACTGCAAGGCGGCAACTACACAGAGAGAAAAAGGTGTTATAACACCAGACTATATCCGTTGTTAGTGGGTATATGTTAGAATGTATATAAAAAAGACCTTATAGTTACTGATCACACTTTGATCTCAGTGTATAGCCCGTGGTCTTGGTCTTGCACTTGGTCTCTTGGTGTCAGGTGACGGGCAGCGATCTCTGGGCCTGAATTTATGAAGTTGTTTGCGCTTATTAAATTTTAAGCTGAGCATGCAACGCAACACTTGCCACCAGACACTTACCAACTAGCCGGCTAACCACTCGCCACTTGGAAGGTGGCAGTTGCCAGTTGCCCGTTGCCCGTTGCCAGTTGGCAGTTGGCGACAACCTGGCGTTGCCTCGAGATGCACAGATAAGATTCGGTGACTGCGAATTGCGACTTGCGACTGGTTCCCAAACACGCCCTGGGCTTCCACTGTGGCAATTAGCGCAGGCGCTTGAAAAGTGTTGAAAGATATTTGATGAATGGCTACTTAGCGTGTTCGTGAGCTTAAGTAATGCCAAGGGGATGGGAAGGCTAAGTAGGCGGTTTGGGTTAAAACAAACTTTAAATTAGGTTAAATCACTAGTGCTAAATATGGCAATAAATCACTAATTGATCTTAGGTAGGGCTTTAAAAATCTAAAACAAAATCTAATTACAATCTTATAAATCTCACATCAGCTTAATAGCCCGAATAGTTCCAGCTTAAACCCAGAACTTTTCAGAAAAGGTACTCCTTAGTGACCCCTATTCCGACCCCTTCGCTTACCCCTTTAAGATGTTGCCAATTTATTTACATAGAATAGACACGCTCGGCAATATTTCACGCCTGCAACCGACTCTATTAGATGCCTTCTGCGACATTCAAATAAAGATGTCGCGGCGAATGAATTATGAATTATATCACGCGGCCAAGACCAAATTTGGCCAGGCAGGCCACGGGAACGTAGCCCAGTACAAGATGCAAAAGACTACACGAGTCGAGACAATGCCCGTGGAATCGCCGTAGGAATAACAAATCCGCCTGCCGATACCGATGCCGTTGCCGTTGGCCAAAAGACAATGACAATGGCCGCAAGTACAAGAAATGTGCGGCGACAACAACTATACAGTGGGTGTGGGGGTGGTGGTGGCGGTGTACCCGGCTGCACCGTGGACCAAGTGGCGACGATATGCCAACGGCAACTGCCGCATTGTGTCGTTGTTTTGGATATCTTCATATGGCAATGCCAAGCTCTCCATCGAGAGTCCCATCGAATCCCTTTCCCAATCCCGATCCACATCCCGATCCCCATTCGAACTGAGCCGCGCTGAGCATTTAGTTGCATTTATTTGTTGCTATTAACTGGCGCGCTGACGCTTATCGCCCGACTACAGGCCTAGTGTACCTGGCCAAGACCAAGTCCAGCCTGAAATCCAGCCATGGCCGCAAGTCCAAGTCCAATGCTAGACACGGAAAAGGAAAAGCGCACGCGGCGAGAACAATTGCCAGAGCAAACGAGGCCGGCATTGAGCTAAAAGTCGCCCCCGCCATCTAGAAATCCAAGGAGTAGGAGTAGTAGCCATCCGCACAGTGGTTCTAGATCACTAAATTGTGGTCAAATTATAAGATATTCCCTAGATTTCCTTTAGTTAGATATTTTTTCCTGATTTTTAAAACTTTCCACCACTGTTCAGTGATTTTGGCTGCTTGGGAGCCTCTCTGGTCGTGGCGCATGTATTGTTATCGCCTCCGCGAGATGCGCGCCCGCTTGACTGGAAGCCGAGACTTGGACCGAGGACCCTGTGCCCAGTATCCCAGTACCCAAGCAGCAGCTATATTCCGCATCCGATTCGCCCCGTTGGCCGGCTTCTGCGGCTGCCGCTGTGGGTCTTTTCATATGGCTCTCAAAAAACGCCATGTTCATATCTCAGAATTGGTCTGCGGTTCTGCCGGCTACCGTTGCCCATGACCATTGTGACCTCAGAGAAGGGGCGGTGGGCAGGGCAAGGGGGTATTCCACGGTTGGACCTTTTAATGTGCCTGGTAATGCTCATCGTAATTTTTCCACATTGACGCTGGCAGCTTTTTGCTGCAGCTCCTGCCGCCGCCGCTGCCGCTGCTGCATCTGGCTCCTTTAATCTGCATATCTTCATTTGAGTCTGCCGCTTTTAAATGCCCCACGAGAAGTGTGGGGGGGCTGGGGGGATGGGTGGGAGTCAGCGTTTGCCGTTTGCCGTTTGGCGTTTTTAGCAAAATAATGAGAATCATGATTTCTGCTCTCTGCGGTTCGCCTCGCTTGCTGCGCTCCAACGAGATTTTCAGTTTTTACGCCATTTTATTTAGGTTTTCCTTTTTCCCTTTTTTTCCCATTTTGAGCTGGTTTGTGTGTACAAATTGATATGCAAATTTTTGAGGAGCTGAGAACGAGCCCAGTCTGTGCCCCAAGTCTTCTGGCTGGGTTCTTGCACTCGTACTTATCGTAGTTAAAAAGGAAAATGGAACGGGGTAACCAAGGTTAATTAGTCGCCAAGTGTTGGCCACAGCAGCTGAAGGCTGTGATGTCATCGGAACTACTGGCAGTTACCTCTAAGAAGGGGGAATCACATGAACGGTGCCTATATTTAATGAGCTTAAGGATTCCTATCTGATATAAAGGTATATATTAATAGTAAAGGTCATGTTTTACCTTTGGGAGAAACTTACTTACAGAACCAATTATTGGTTAGAATATTTCCTGGTGACTCGACTTCTATAACTAATATCTGTAAGATTTCTAGCAGCTCAAGTCAATCTCTCATGTTTTGCCATAATTACAATCAATAAGATCTGAGAGTGTGCTTAGTATATATATAATTATTAAATCTGATTGCGTGTCTTAGGCGTTTATAGCCAAGTCTACAAGTACATCCATCAGAATGTCCAACTATTTCCTGGTCATTAGAGGTGGAAGTCTCACCTCAAAATCAAGATTATGAAACTAATAACAAACTTAAAATTATGCTAACTCCTATAAAAATTTCTAAAAGCAGCAATATCTTAACGTGGCAAAGACAGATGCATCTCTCAGACAACAGGGAATTGTTTTGCCACAAAATTAACACTCCTCCAACTCTCAAATATTCACAGACAGGTCCGAGATACACACCCGTACACCCACACATAATCCCATTAAGGATTTGCCAAAATCATTCCAGACCATCCTCAACTTGCGGCATCATCTCCATTTTGATAAGTCCACTTTACATATTCCCCCAATGCTGCCTGTTCTGTTCGGTTCGATTCTGCAACATGGCCACAATAATCTTGGCCTGGGGTCCAACCTCCTCCTGACCCCCCTCTTAGCCCCATTAGGTGGCTGTGGCAAACAAGTTTCTGCACTCGCATAATCTGCATGAACCATAATTTTATTGAGAGCACGCCTGGCAATAAATAACTCTGCCCCCGATGCCCCCGAACGCCGCTTCTGAAATGGGATGTTGCAACGGCAGCCGTGGCCATTTATTAATATGGAAATCTACAGAGGAGCCGCAGTGGCAGAGCTTCTGTTCCCGCTCCCTCTCTCCCCAGCCACATCCCCGTGCCTCTGTCGCACCGCTAAACACATTACACGATAGCAGCAAATGGGAGCCAACGTCATCTCCGTGTATATACCTATATAACCATACCCATACCCATTCTCCGATTCTCATTCCCATACCCAGTCCCCATCCCGCATCCCGCGACTCATCGTCATCCTCATTGTTATCGGAATGCTGGGCCATAAGCAACGACCCGGCCACTGGCGAGCTAACAGGCCGCCATCGTCATCCGAGTTGAGTCGCCTCGAGTCGCAGGCAATTTCAATTTCATGTTATCCGCAAAATATTCATTTTAATATCTCTTCAATCCACACACGAACGGTGTTCTTCCCAGCTTCCACAGAGTGAGAGAAAATGTAGGTAATGAAATTTTTAAAATGTTAAATGGGAAGGTAAGAAGGGAGAGTACACCCTTAAAGCTCTTAACTCTTTTTAAAACATTTTTTGAGTTCATAATTGGTTTAATCCTTTGTTTAATTTAATATTTTTTCTTTAAGTGTAGTCTGAGTGAACAATGGGGTAGCAGAATGAGAGCGATATGCTTTGGCTTCGGGTTCTGATTTCGTTTTTTGGGGTTTTGGGCTTGGGCCTCCTGCGCCAGACAGTCGCAAATATGATGTCCATAAATCTCGCTAATAACCAATCCTGGCCAGGGCTCTGAATGCAAATTGCTCATGCTCGGATGGCAGCCCTTAACATGTCTGGACGCAGTGTGGTTGGCCATGTTGGTGGTTGGCTTTGGGTGGACAATTCTCTCAGACAGCCACCACCCAGCTTTGCATATTAAATGATGTTGGTAGAGTACACCTCTCCGTCTCTTTCCCGGGAAACTTTGGGTTCCATTTCGGTTCTACTCTGGCATATTCATAATGCATTCAAGCCCCCAAAACCGTATTTTCCAGTCTTGTTTGGGGTATAAAATCTCCTCCCTTTTTGGTACTTTCAACTGACAACTGGCGTGGCAAGTTACCGCTGCGGTGCTGGCGGTTTTCCATTTTATTCGAACCAAGTGGGGAAGGACGATTATGGGTGGCAAGTGCAACCTCAGTGGGGTTCGATGGGGTTATATCCTTTAAGATAAGCCAATCTAACTCTTTACCAGTTGATCCATTTTCCTAGCTCTTTAATTTTTATACCCGTTACTCGTAGAGTAAAAGGGTATACTAGATTCGTTGAAAAGTATGTAACAGATAGAAGGAAGCTTTTGCGACCCTATAAAGTATATATATTCTTGATCAGGATCAATAGCGAAGTCGATTGGGCCATGTCCGTCTGTCCGTCCGTCCGTCCGTCCGTCCGTCCGTCCGTCCGTCCGTCCGTCCGTCCGTCCGTATGAACGCTGAGATCTCAGGAACTATAGCAGATACAAAGTTGAGATTAAGCATAAAGATTCCTGAGGTCCCGGGACAGCGCAAGTTTATTACAGCATCCTGCCACGCCCACTCTAACGCCCACAAATCGCAAAAAACTAAAATTGCTGAAATCTCAGGAACTATTGCAGTTAGAAAGTTGAAAATCAGAAAGTATAATCCTTAGATGACAGCGCATCTTATAGTAGTACTACTATCCGGCCGCACCCACCCATACGCCCACAAGGCTCAAAGACGGTTTACGGATTTTCTAGAAAACCTGATATCTCGGTAACTATAAGTGATAGAAAGTTCGGATTAAGCATGTAGGTTTCTATGATGCTCCCAATGCGAATTATTTTTTTCCGATCAAGCCACGCCCACTCTAACGCCCACAAAACCCGAAAAACCAAAAATGCAAAACTCTCGAAAACTATAAGAGCTAGACAATTTTGCTTAGAAACACATATTTAGGAGATGCCTCTGCAACTTGCCACGAAGATGCATTTGGCCACGCCCACTCTAACGCCCACAAACCGCGGAAAACTGTGGCGTCTATAATATTAGTATGAATGCCTTTGTTTGACCTTGTATAACTTATTTCTCTTAATATCTATCGATTTACCAAAGATTTTTCAAATCGGAACATTATTTCGCTATTTATGAAGAAATTAAGGTTATAAGGCCTCACATGGGCAGTGACGTCACAATAAGCATACTCAACATACTTCCTCTGACAATAGGTGGCGCCTTGTGAATTACCACTAGCAAAATAATATTTTAAAATTTTGTAAAACAGTAACGGGTATCTTATAGTCGCGGCACTCGACTATAGCGTTTCCTCTTGTTAAATATCACTTTAAGAAGTTGTTTTACTTTCAGTTTCTTAACTTTAAACTAGCCTACTGCTCCTGTAGTTAATGCCCAACAAGCGAAATCTCACTTTAGTCCTAGCAATTACTCTTATTCCCTCCACTCTGACCTATGTCGGGATCAGCATGGGAAGTACGGAAAGTACCTGTAATTGCCTAAACCTCGATGGCCTTTTCCTAGCTCGGAAAATGGATGGTCGTTAGGGATTAATGCAACTAGCGATGGCCAACTAACAATTTTAATAAATTACCGTTTGCTTTGTCAAATTAGAATATTATTTATTTAGAATGTAAATATGAACAGTTGACCACAGACACAGGTATTTTAGCCATTTTATCCTAACTCTGCCGCAGAGCCAACAATTTCCCTCGACCGTCTGGGTTTTCATTTGTGCGGCAGTCTATGTCCTACGTGGGTTGTGGGAAATGCAAACATTTATCGACACGCACATTCCCCAGCCCCATGTTTCTCGCAAAAAAGACCCCATTCCATTTGGGAACCACGTTTTCTCTTCGACATCATTAATATTTATGCCAGTCGAGTGCGGGGTAGGGCTGAGCTGTGCTGGGCTGGGCGCACTTTTTCGCAAACACAAATTGCAGTTACATTAGAAATGTAATTATTATTTTAATTGGACTGCGATGCTCATTTGTTTAGTGGCCGGTGCGAGAGGCAGCAATTCCATTTGCTGTTTGTCCACGCGACGGCCACAAATAATAAATGGACGGAACGCTCTCTGCCATTCGGTTTGTCGGTTAACCGAGACACTGTAAATATGAATAATTTCGGACGATGCCGGTTCCCCTTTTTCCGCTTTTCCCACTTTTCCCCTATCAAATTAGTCAACTCATCTCCATTCTTTTGGGAAATAGCCAACTGTTTTATATATATACATGATAGTCTATCATAAAAATTCATCTTTCGGAATGCGGAAAGTGGCAGGCCATTTAACCCTTGACAGCTGTACTTTTGACCCCTGATTTGTGTTTATATATATTAAAACATATTAAAATTGAATAAACTTAAGAACCCTGTCTAACATTCTAATATTACTCTTAGATGAAAGTACATTCCTTAGGTCTTAAGTGAGTTAACTAAAATTTATCTTTGATCTACATTTTTGTACTATTTATTAGATATCTTAAAAACCCACAATTTCTGTACTTATAACTTATAAAATTATCAACAAAAAACCCCCATCTTAGGGTTAAAAATATTCTTCTTATTTTAAAAGACTTTCCCCTACCCACACTGATGCCCCGCCCCTGGTTGCAGCTTTTATAATTCCGTTGCACTCAGAGCCCGTCTTCTTTCAGAATTCTTCCAATCAACGCAAAGTGCAAAACGCGTTCCGCCCCAGCTCCCCTTCATCAACCTCTCCTCCCCCTTCATGCCCTGAGAAAATGCATCGCTTCAGTGGAGATGCCTCAAGATGCGAATGGCAGCTGCCGGATTCAAATTCAATAATTTTCTTGCCGCGCTCACGTCGCCGTCGCTGTCGCTGGAATAATGATGATGTTCGCTTCATTTTTCCTGTTTTCGATTCTTCCATTTTTGTTTCGATTTCGCTCTGTAAGTCTGCCTCGAATCCCCGTCATTTTGCTGTGAGAAGCTGGAATCTTGGCCAAAATGACGACACGAACTTTGTTGATAGCTCGCAGGCATGTCTAAAGGCAACATTTTAATAGTAAAATTTGGTAACTATCCTGAGAATATTCCCATCTATAACTTCTTAACAAAACCAAAGATTGTTTTTTAAACTTAAAGTAACTTCCCACCTGAATGTTGCATGCAATCTGCATGCATATATCCGAACAATGCTGGCCTTCAGCGGTTAATCAGCCATTCAGTGGTTGGCCAGGATTCCCGCTGGCCTCCTCCTTTAAAGCCATAACCCCCCTTCTCAGGCCTTCAAACTTTTCCAATGCTGCCTACAAGGCCGCCAACAAAATGATTTGTTTGAAGTTTGATAAGCGGATGGGACTGTCGACGGCGTCATCGAGGCATCGCCGTAGATGTATCTGTATCTGAGCCTGGGCATTGCCATTGGGACATCGAGGGGGACACATATCGCTGGCATCTGAGCCTCGGCAGCGGCAACAATAACTAAATGACTTTTGTTTCATGCGGAGGATGTATGATTGCAGACGGCGCTGCTGCATGTTGGATGTTGCTGCTGTTGCTGTTGCTGTTGATGCTGCTGTTGCTATTGCCTTTGCAGGAGTTGGATGACAATCCATGTCGCTGTCGACGACTGTCGGCGACATCGACGACGAGTGATCCACATCCACTTGCAATCGGCGCAATCAATACTTTGTTAGTTTTGAGCAACATGTTGCTGCGGTGCAGCAACTGCTGGCGATGTTTGGTATGCAAAAAGGCAACTTTTGTTATCTTCATGACAATCATTGGCCCGGCTCATCCGTGTGCCACAATTGCTCGTTCGCTTTTTGCGCTTGATTGTCTTCTGTCTGCCAGTCTCTTCCCCTTCATGTTGCTGCTGCTGCTGCTGCTGATGTTGAAGTTGCAACTGCTGCGGCGGATGATGATGATGATGGGGAAAGAAATGGCGGCTGATATGGTCACCGCTCCAGCGATTCCCAATCCGATTCCTATCCCGATGCCGATGATGATTATTGTAGTTCAATATTTGCCTTATGGCCATTTCGCAACCGGCTTCTCCGTTTTTGTCGCTCGTCGCCGGTTTTTTCTGCTGATGCTGCCAGTTGTCAGTTGCATTCACATCAAATTAAATTGTATTTTGCAAAATAAATGAAATTAAAAGGAATGACAACGGCAGCAGCAGTAGCAGTATCAGCGACAAGTGGAGCGCAGCCGGAAAAGGCGAAGGAGCTGGAGGAAGCCAAGAAACATGGTGGAGCAGGAAGTCGCCGAATGATATGGAGTGCAGCCAACTGCGACTTGGCTGCAGGTTCATATGCAATTTATGTTCCTTTCATTGTTTTTTTCTTCTCCCTGTCCGCTCATCCATCTCCAGCGTTCCCTTTCCCCCTTGGGTGATCTCCTTTTGCGGCGGAAAAACCTCTCAAGCTGGCCAGGTCGAGCCCTTTGAGTTTTCCCCTTGACCAGAGGCATCGATTGAGATGTTGTTTAGGACGCGGAGTAGCGCACTCACTGAATTTCCTTCTAATGCTTAGTTTTTATGGGGAGATAGACTGAACAACAAATAAGAGAAGTAACTCTCTGGTTTGAAATGGAAAATCCATCCTGTTTGGCATCAGTTTTCCTTTAAAAACTCTACCTATTTAAAATCCTTTCCTGTTAATTAATATTTTTGCGATTGTTAATCTGAGGAGTAGAGTAAGGAGTAGTAAACAACAACAAAAGTCGGCCTTACACATAAACATAGATATACACCCGTCCGTACATCCGTGTCCACATCGATATCAATGTTTTCCTGCCGGTCGCCAAGGCCACGCAAGTATCGATAACGCGGCTGCTTCGATCGGACAACATGCGAATATGTTTCGCTTATTGCACGCTGCACGTGACCGTGCCACTGCCCCTGCCGTCGTCCCCGCCCCTTTTCGAAGGCCAAAACTAGTTGCTGCAGTTGCAGTTGCAACTGGCAAATGCATTTTGTTGCACTCGCCGGCAGTTGGCTTTAAGCGGAAGCGATAACGTCTAACAAATTAAGCCATGTCCCGCAAAAAGAAGAAGCGGCGGCACGAGAGGACTTTATTAGTTGAACCTGCCAGTGGTGGGCAGGGCAGTGGGCCGAGGGCGGAGGGTGGACTATGGGATGCGTCCCGGGAGAGTTGAGAGGTCGAAATTCGACTTGTAAATAAATAAAAGCTGAGCCGCCATAAAACCCGATTCCGATATCATATTCCAATCAGTCCGGCACATTAAGGTAAGTGGCGAGGGCTGGGGGCTGGACTGGCTATTCTACACTCAGAGAAATGCTTACAGGATGTAAAAAGGGATTTCTAACAAAGAAAATGATGAAGAAATCAAAGTGCTTTAGTATAGTTTTTGCTGATTTCAACCAAGACATTATGAGTTAACTCTGAAGTAAGTCTAAAGTTTTCTAAGACTAATTTCAAGTTAAAGTAGGTAGCTTATTTCTCTGAGTGTTGATTTGCTCTTTTGGGCGAATCGATAGACGCTGACCTGCAAATAATTTTGGCAAATATTACAACGATATTTGGGCCTTCCGTACGTAAGGGAATAAGACTTTTGGGGGAGGGAGGTGGGTTGTTCGATTTTTGATCAGGGTGGAAGAAGGTGGGAGATTTTATGACATTGCCTGACAAGTTTATGCCACCAAAGTTGCATATGCAACCACCCAGCTGGGTCGTAAAGCCAACTGCCAAGGCCAGCCAAAGAGGGCGGCACTCACTTAATGGCAATAATAAAGTGGCAGAGGCATTCAACACTTTGTCAGTGGCTTTCGCGCTGTCTGGCCGCATTTATCATGCCACTCGAGGGCTCCAGACTATTTTGACAAGTTATCAAAATGAAATGCAGCCAACAAGTTGCCAGAAGCCAGAAGACAGCCAGGCAGCCAGCTAGACAGACAGACAGACTCCCCCTTTTGGCCCTGTCATAATCCTCTCGGGGTATGGGAAGGCGGAATGGAATGGAAAGAGCCCTCGACAGACGACAAGTGTATTTATGTTATGATTTGAATACCGCTAATGACAGCCAGACTCGGCAGCATCTCTCATGTGCCACGGCAGACACATAGACAGATGGATGGGGCTGGAGTTGGGGTTGCCCAAAACCCGAATCCACATTTTCAGCGCCTCCATCAATCCACCGACTGCGTTGTAGGTATTTTCACACCTAAACGCTTCGAAATTAGAATCGATCTGGGAATGCCTTTCGCCGTGAGCTGCAATTGAACATCCTCATTATGATGCCCATAACGCTTCTTATAAAGATACCATTCCTCCCCATCTGACTCCTCCATGTGCGTGTGGCATCGTTTCCTTCAAATGCAAATGATGCCACCGCCTCATCCGCCTCTATCTGCAACTCCAACTGGAACTCCATCGGCGGGTCGAGGGGAGTGAGTTACGATTACGATGCCGCGATAATATCAGGCTTTATAAATTTATTAGGGCCAGCTCTATGTGGCTGCGGCAGAGAGCCAGATATATTTAGCCCCGATGGATAAATACAGCCACTCGAGGGCGCTGATAGTGGATGGGAAGATTATTTACGGATCAGAATGATTTCCTTGATAAAGATCAGTGAAAAGCATAGTTAGTTCTGTGGTAACTATGGAAAATTCAATAGTTATAAGAAGCTCTTTAATAAATAGAAAACTCTTTCCCTAAACCCACACTAGTCCATCCCACAATCGGCGACTCCATCTTGAAGAGAACTCAACCAGTCAGCGATCCTCAATCCAGAACAACAACAGAAACCTCAAAGACAATGACAACGGCACAACAGAGGGATCGAAGCACATGAGGCACAACAACTTGCAACTTGCAACAACTTCAGCAGCAACATTGGCCGGCAACAGGCAGAGCAAAAGCCGCCGAATGCCTGGCAAGGACAACATGAATAATCCATTTTTCGAAACACTTGTCCAGCACCAAGCTACCTCCTCCTGCTTCGCCTCCTGCATCTGTTACCTCTCCATGGACGATCATAGATATAAGGACGGGTTCCCTTCACCCATCGTAGCCATCGTAGGTGTTGTCTAGATCTTGGCCACGCATGTGAGCGGCAGCAGGAGCCAAGGCAAGTCAAGGAGTCAAGGCTGACTCCAGCGACACCAGCGCCGAGATTAAAGATTCCTCCATAAACAAACAAGCGAAATAATTGAGGCAAAATTGAAGCAAACTACTCGAGGGAGGCGGTTGCAATATGCCATCGTTGGCCCCTGAGCTGGAAACCAGTTTGGTTTCGCGGTGCAACAATTAGCACGGAATTTGTGGGTGCCATAAAACGCGCTACACGATGGCCGCTTGTTCTCTGGAGACGAGAGACCATTCCCATTTCCATTTTCATATCAATAAAACTGCAGTGTCGATTGCAGTGGCTTTTCCATGGACTCTAACGGTGCTTCCATCGCTTTCCATTCCAAGGCGTCCAATTAGGTAAGCTTATACGTATGGGATTAAGTTTACGTCGTAAAGTAGTTAAGTAAAAATATCAACAAAAGTATCTCAAAGATATTAATCAATCTGCGATACTCGTGGACACTCCGAGGCCGCTTAACTGGCGCCCAATTAGACACACTTCAAAGTTCGCCACGGTATGCCTTCCTTGCTCTCTCTCTCTCGGTGGCCATCAAACGAAAAATCATAATTCCCCGGGATCGTGAAAATATATATGAGAGTTCCCCTCGGAGTTTTGGGGCTGGGTTATTATTCATAGACCGTTTTCGGACGACGCGTTGCATGCAGACAGAGTTAATTACCCGCACAGATCAAACAAATTGCACGCAAAATAAATATAATGCAGCCCGAAGAGCAGGTCTTGTGGGTCTGGCAGGTCTAGCAATGAAATGAGGTTATTAAGATGCCCGGACGGCTGCCAGCCCGACGGGCGGAATTATGATCATGAAAATTATGTCTGCGCATCGGCGTGATCTTGAAATTTTAGCCAGGGATCTCGGCCAGACATGGCACAATTTCTCATCGTTCATTTCGATGCAGGAGGCCGGATTCGTTAGCCACCGCCATCTACTCCTTCTCAGTTCAGAGTTAATGGCTCCAGCCGTGGGGCTGTTAATAGTCCCAGATCCCTCCCTCCCTTTACAGTTTTCCCATTTTCCTCATTCGAGACACTTTACGGCCGCATATGAAATATGTGCGCCCATGAAATGAGCTAAATTTCTCGGGAAAAGTGCAACATTGTGGAAAATGGAATTGCCAACAAAACAGCATTTTGTGTTGCGTTTCCAAGGCAGAGGGTTGCAATCTTTGGAGGTGTTTGAGGCAAAGTTGATGGCTGGAATTCAGAAGAGACTGGCTGATGGAAAATGGTAAGAAGAGAAAGGATTCCATCTCAGGAATCTTAAATCTAAGACAGCTTGCAGTTTTGCATTTATTAATTATCCTCCATTTGTTACATAAATGAGTCGTAGTTTAAGTCAAATAAATCTGAAGACGGAAAACTCAGACTTTTACCAAGATATTTTTCTTTCTAAGTTATAAACCTGACAAGATTTATAACAAATACCTAGTTTGTGAACTGTTAAATAAATCTTTTTGATATTTAAATCCGCACCCAATTGCTGTTAGTCGCGATTATTTCATGGGGCATTTATTTCTCACCCTGTGCCCCACATACTGTGCCACACCACATACCCAGCGAAACCGGTTCGAGTGCATCGGGTCGAGTCTATTGTTTTGGCAGACAGCGGCTGTCATATTTGGCGAACATTTATAATTCGCGGCGACATCAAGTTGTTGCGGTCTAGAAATTATTATTTGTTGCATTGTCGTCGCGGGAAGAGGCACTGCCGGCATGACAAGGGAATAATTAAAAGTATTGCGACACAGAGAGAGGCAACACTTTGACCAAAACTTGTCTGGGCAAATGAATCAAAAATGAAAACATCTGTTGGGAGTGGCAATCCCAAGGCGAGGGCGTCTTTTCGAAGGGTATGGGGATGATGAATGGCCTGCGCGTGGCATGTGGCACGATCGAAGGAGGCGCGCACTTACCAAAGCTGCCAATTTGCATGAATTTATTGAATCCATCGTTGAAGCGATTCTCGATCCTCCCAGCCCTCGAAAGGAATGCTGCCCACTTCCCGGAAGAGAAACGTCATTGAATTTTCTTTGCAATTTTGCACGCCGGCTTTATTTTTGATCATTTTTGTCGCGGTTTTTTTCGGTTTTCGGTTTTAGATTTCAATTTTTGTTTTTATATGCAACTACCACAGTTTACATTACGTGTATTTATCGGTATATGTTTTTAAATATATCTAGGTATAGCCATAAAATTAGTTAAGTTCTGACCTCGCAGCCTGCCTGATCCGGTTGAGGAGACTCTCTTGGAGACTCCTCCAAGTTCCTTCCTCGATCTGCTATTTTTACAACTTACCGGCTAAACTTAATGCATTTAAATGCCTTGAAGATCGCTATCAATTAACCGTACTATATATATATATCTAAATATATATATATATGTATAGACACAAAGGATATATTCGTATAAGTGTGTGTGAGTTTGGGGGGTTGGGTGTTTGAGTTCGTGTCAGTGCTAGTTGAAGCTTAGCGTAGGGTAATGCTCAAGATATGTACTCCACAAAAACCATGTGTGTTCCAAGACTAAGATCTCATCATCAGTTACTTCTCCGCATCTCTAGACTCCGACTCCTCGTTGTCGCCTCCTCCTCCAGTGGCCTCCGCCTCTGCCTCGGCCTGATCCTCCTGCTCGTTGAATCCGCCCAAGCCCTCGTTTTGATTGTTCTCCACCTTAATGCGACTCAGTGGATGCCAGATATTGCCGGAACCTTCGTCCTCCCTGAGAGAAGGACTCTGGGCTGGCTCTGGCGTGGGTGACTTGCTGCTGCTCCTCCGCTCTAGTCCATAGGGATGTTGGGCGAGAAATCCTGGAAAGCCCAATAGTCCGGGCGGATAAGGATACTTCCCGCCATTGGCGAAGGGCGGCGGGGGAATATTGGGAAAGGCGCTGGGACTTAGTTCACCAGGCTGAGAAATAGATAGAAAGTAAGGGGAAGGTAAAGGGCACTAATTAGATGGGTTACCAAAAGAGATCATCATATTAGAAAAACCCCTTAAAAGAAATTAAAGACTCCCCAAAATAAATCTTTCTTTTCTCACCTTTGGTGGCAGTCCGTTAAAGAAGGGTGGTAGGTAGGGAAAGAAGAGCTCCGGCCGTCGTTGCATGAACTCTTGTTCAGCACTTGATCCGGGATGACCTTGGCCCGAGTTGGGACCAGGACGCATGGGTAGCTCCAAGGACATTCGACGACCTCGCCGCGAAGTCGGATTCGTCCACATGTGAGTGCCCATATGCACCTTGAAAAGATTAACAAATCAAGGAGGAGCCAGGTGAGTTTAATAGCTAAAAAAAAAGGGAGTATCCCCTGGTAGTACCTTGAGATTCCCCTTGGTAGTAAAGGCCTTTTGGCACACATTGCACTGGAAGGGCTTGTCCCCGGTGTGGGTGCGCATGTGAATCTGAAGAGCGGAGCTGGAGCTGAAGTTCCTCCGACAGACGTGGCAGAAGTGCTTGTTATTCACCGGAGGATCCAAGCTGGAAGTGGGAGGACCTGCGGACATCAGGGCCTGCTGAAAGTCAAGAGGACTGGCGGGAAAGCGATGGGCATCTAAGGGAAAGAGAGTCTTGGGATTGCGGACAGATGCTTAGAATGGTTTTTAAAAGCAACTTACGGAGCTGCATCTTCATCAGGGACTGCTCAGCATCACCTGCTTCCTGGGGATAGCTCGAGGCAGCTCCAGTGCCAGATCCTTCTCCAGCCGAAGCACCCTCTTCCACCATGGATGGCTCCTGATCGGGATCCTCTTTGATGGGCGTCGCTGGGGGGTTCTCAGTGGGAAAGGGCTGGGCTGCTGGCTCCGGCAACTTGTCACCCGCTGACGACGGCAACGACGAAGGCGGCTTCTTTGCAAACAGATTTGGATTGAGAGTGAGCTGAAATGCGATGAGATACAAAGTTACAGGGCGAGATACTTTCGCGACGGGCGCTAATTTCTGCGCATTTTCAGTTAAATGTGCCGTTAATCCCGCCGCAGCAGCGGACTCGCGCCTCTTAATAATCTCATTTTCGTGGAGAGAGAGGCGAGTCAGAGAGGAGAGAGTGAAAGCCAAAAACATAATTTACAATTTTTCTATGCCATCGCGTGTAATAATGCCAACTAATTATCTCGGGCAGACGATGCCGCCGGGTCTCATATTTTTATGGCAAAACAATTGTTCGCCGAAAGAGGGGGATTCTGTACGAGGGGAGGGGTATGTGAATATAAACTACAGAAACTACATGCTCGTAGGATAGTGCTCTCGGTGTCCCCAGCAGACGCGACGAACAAAAGATTAAATAATTTTGCATAAAGCGTAGCATAATTTATTTGCATTGAATGCATCGCACACACCGTCACCGATCCGGCACAGGCTCCTCTATATCTCTCCAACTATCCCTCATTCCCTAACCCCTATCCTCTCTGACACCCCTTCAACAGTTTTCATCCCAATCCGGAGAACATACCAGACGGAGTCGTAAATTTCGCATCATCATAATGCATTCTCGTAATTACTTAAGATTTTTGAATCATTTAGAAATTTCAAGCCCAAAAGATGATGCCGATTCCCAGATTCCCCTAGCTTCCTATCCCTATCCCTATCTCTAACCCTACTTCTCCTTCCCGATCCCTGCTGTAGAGTCTGCTCTAGATCATCAACAATGTGCTAAGCGAGCAAAACGGAACGTGGCCGGTCCTCAGCCAAAGAAGTACAAATGCTGGCTGTCTGCTGCTCCTCCGCTGGCGTGGCCAAGGGGAAAAAGGGGGAGCACAGAGGAAACTTGCTGATTACCAACTGAAAATGTTATGACATTTACACTGCACTTGCTTTTAGACCACAATGAGGCAACAAGGGAGCGGTTCAGTGGGGAATCTTCCTATAAAAATATTTAAATTTTTCAAATTTTAACTAAGTAGCCAAGATTTTGATTTCAAAGTCTAGCTATACAAAAAAATACTCGCTAATATTCTTCAAACTCTGAATACTGTATATGGGCCCCTGAAATTTCGCTCCTGTGCCGAGACATTCGGTTTCAATTTTGGAAATACTCCAAGAATGTAAGCCATAATGAACGATGTCATTAGTCATAGAGAGACAATGCCGCAGTGCGTGCCCCGGCCAGAAATAAATATTAATACTAGCATTTGTACTAAAGTTATGGGCAGCCACAGCAGAACCACTCCATCTGGGCATGGGGGGTGGGCAGGCAGGGCACGCACTTTAATAAATAATTGGCATTGTTGGGCGATGTAATCCGGGCACTTAAAGCCAGCTCTTTCTCTCTGATGAACCTGCGAGTCTGGGTCTGCGGTTCCAGCAAACCAAGCCAAGTGGAGGACGCAAAGCGGAACGCCAACAATTAAGGCAAAGCTATGCAAGTTGGCCACAATTTCTTCATAATAAGGCCCAGTCAGTGACAAGAGAACACGCCGGGCAATTAATAATGTGCTCATAATTTGTATGGTTGTGGCCAAAACGGGCTCTGCCCCGTCCATATTTGGCCAAATCAAGGAGCTAGCTGAACCCGTGAACATTTTAATTAATCATGAGCAAGGAATCGATTTGGACTCTCTACTGCCAGATGGCACTGGTTCTCAAAGCGAGAGTTGAGGTGGGATTAGGCTGGCTGGATGGCTGGCTGGCTGGATGTGATGTAAGTGCTCCCATATTGGGGCAGGGAATGCTGCTCCCTGGCTGACTATGGAAGTGATTAGTGAGTGGCATTGGAAAGGGAAACTCAGTGAATTAGTAAGAGAAAGTAGCAAGTCTGAGATATAATATTTCATATTTCTAATAACTTAATACCCATTAATATTATGACATTCCTCTAGACTTCATCAAAGACTTAAACGATAAATGTTAGCACTCACCTTGGCACCGTACGGCGATCCGGCATCACTGCTGTGTGGGCGGTGGGCGTGGCCCGTCGCCGGTTCTTTGGCATGTTCGCTCTGCAGATGGCTCTCCAAGGCGGCCAGGCTGGGCAGCATCTTGAAGCAGAGATTGCACACATTGGGGGGCGGGTGCAGACCTGCGGATGAGGGGGCGGGATGCAGACAAAGAGTTACTCGCGAGGTCAGTGGGGGACACATAATTCCCGGCACGCGTGCCACCAAATGTCGTTCGCCACGATCTCGGATATAATAAATATCCATCCGCGTAAAAGGTTGTGACATAATGAGGCGACAGATCGCTACTCGATCGCATGGGCCTCGATCCGGGAATGCGCCAATGTTTATAAATAAATTGCGGAATTTTTTGGCATAGGCATATCAGACATGGATTGGGATTGGGATTCGCATGGAGCTGGGTGCGAAGTGCTCACGCGGATGCTTTGTCTCGGTCCAATTGAGTTATGTCGCGGCCAGATCGCAGATTTATCGCACTCATCCGCTCCGAGCTGCTTGGCAAACGCTGACGGGGTCAAAGGTGGCAGACAAAGAGGCTTTGTCATCTCGCAGTCGAGAGGAGAGTTAATGCCAACTGCGGCGTGGAAGAGATGCGCAGTTTGCCGGATTTATTTATATATCTTTGGACTTTTCAATAGGAGAACCATATAGTATAGCAATGGGATTGAATGGGAAACCCATGGAAAGTAAGTTTCCTCTTGATTGATAAAATCCCAATTGAAGTTCTTAACAAGCGATTAACTTTTATCATTATATAGCTATGAGATCTTATTTATCAAGATATATATATACAAATGTTATTAACTTACCCATAAATCCAAGTGGACCGAAGGGCAGCAGGGGAAACTTGGCGTGGGCGTGGCCTAGAGCATGCATCTCTTCGCGGGCAGCTGCCATGAGCAGGAGATTCGGAGGCATGGGCATTCCGAGCATGGGAAGGCCCCCGCTTCCGGATCCTCCGCCAGCAGCTCCATTTGCCAGACCAGTTCCAAAGATACGACCAGAGGCTGAAGATGGCGAGGAGAGATCCATGGCGGGCATTTCCCCACTCTCGCTGCGTCCACCGGCCAGATCGGGATTCGAATGAGATCTCTCATCGGAGCCATCATTGGGAAGCCTTCGCTCCCGTTCTCGTTCTCGTTCCCTCTCTCTGTCCCTTTCCCTTTCCAGAGGATGAGGAGTGGCTGTGGCGGCACTGGAGTTGTCCCTAGAGTCATCAGTACTGTCCATGGTCATGAACTCATCGAAGTCTCCACCCTGCGAAGACTCAGATCTCTGACCGGAGTGATCCGAAATGGTGGTGGAGAAATCCAGGGTGTCCGAAGTTCCCAGTGACTTGTTTGAGTTTTGATCTTCGATACCTAACCGTTCAGCCTCGCCAGGATTTCCGGGAGGAGCTCCCTGCCCGCCGCTACCATCGTCCATGGTGTGGATGCGAATGTGCTGCTGCAGGATGATGCCATTGGAGAACTTCTGGTGGCATACAGGACACTTGAACTGGCTCCTCATCGGCGGCTTGATCTTGTGTATGCTCATGTGGGCCTTCAGATTGCCCTTCGTGGCAAAGGCCCTGCCGCAGATCTTGCAGCGGAATGGACGCTCGCCAGTGTGAGTCCGGATATGCATCTGCAAAGGGAGCTGCGGCAGGACATGACCTTCTGGCAGAAGATACACTGGTTGGGGTCGGTCAGCTTGTTCTCGATGTTGTCCACCAACTGCTGCAGCTTCGACGTCTCCGAGGTTTTGTCGATCTCAATCAGATCCTCCCAGGACTTGTCAATGATGCGCTCCATTTGGGCTAGGGAGTACTCCGCCGGCTGAGATTCCCTGCTGGATGAGGATCGTCTCACCAGCTTGGCAATGTGCAAGTGCTCGGCGAGATCTCGTTCCCTGTCCTCTTGAGGAGGACTCCCAGCACTGCTTGTCTGGCGCTTGCGAACAGAACCATTTCGTCGCGATGGGGTTACCGCCGGCTTGGAGACCTCCTTTTCAGGCTTCTCTGGTGACGGCTGCTGAACCTCTGGCTTGACCTCTTTGGGGGTCTTGACACGCTCCACGGGAGAGTGGGACTTCTCCTTCTCCTTCACCGCCGGCTTGCTGAGATCTTCTGCCTGCTGCACTGGGATCTCCTGCCTGATCTCCTCCGGGTCTTCCACCTGCTGCTGAACCTGCTCCTGACCTGCTGGTGCCACTGGAGGCACAAAAGGCAGCCGAATGGGATACTGCTCGGCCTGAGCCTGACCCTGACCCGAATGCCCCATGTTGGGCGCTACTCCTGGTGGCAGCAGCATGGGTGGAAAGATCTGCGTGTGACGCTGGTAGTGGACCTTCAGATTGCCTTTCGTGGTGAACTTACTCCCGCAGACATTGCAAACGAATGGACGTTCCCCAGTATGCGATCTCAGGTGGATCTGGAGAGCCGAGTAGCTGCCAAAGATCTTCCCGCAGTACTTGCAGCGATGCTTGAAAATCTCACCGCGACTTTGAGCTTCTTTGGAGGCATACTCCGAGTACTCCTCCTGCATCTGGGCAGCATGCAAACTCTGGGAAGCAGAGTCGAGGACCTCCTCTGTTCTGCGTTGCAGCATCTCCAGGCAGTTGGGCTCGTTGGGAGCTGGCGGGGGATCGTGGTTGGTGATGATGCTCGAGGCCAGGCTCGAGCTGATGTCGCACATCATGGGTTGGTAGCTCTCCGGCTCCGCCTTTCTGTCCTCAGTTCCCTCTCTTGTCAGTCTTTGAATTCTCCTCCCGACGCGGCTCTACATCCTGCTCTAAGTCGGGACTCTGCTCCGGTTCCTCCTCCTCCTCTTCCGTCTTTTCGCCATTGGTAGGCTGCTTCTTGGGCTCCGGCTCGTCCTCCTCCTCGTCACTGTGAGATTGCCTGCCCAAGGCGGCTGCCTCGGCTCTTTTCAATTGACTCTGCAGGTGCTGGATGAGCTGCAGCTGCATCAGATGCTGCCGCTGGACATTGAAGATGGTGGACTGTACCATGGCCAGATCGGCGGGCTGATGGTTGCCCGCCATCGCAGAGGCCGCGAACTGGGCCACCGCCACTTTGGTATGTTGTAGAGCCTCCAGCGAGACGTGACCACTGCCCGGCAGCGATTCCCGGCCGCTGGACGAGATCAGCGATAGGTCCAGAGCCTCATTGCTGTTCTCCAATTCCTGATCTTCGCCGTTCTCTTCAGCCATTTCCCTTTCCGTATCGGATTCCGGCACCGTTTCCGTTTCCATTTGGGGCTCGGTGCCATTGTTATTGCTATCCGCATCCAGTTCCTTGGCCAGCAGGGCGTCTCTATCCCTTTCCCGATCACGATCCCGTTCCCTGTCTCGATCCCGGTCCCTCTCCCGCTCACCGCTGCCGCTCCTGGTGCCGCCAGTCCCACGGTAATTGATGCGGTTGCGAAATATTGAACACATTATCCTCTCGATCGGAAGCGCTCACCTCCTGATCCCAATTGCCGCCGAGGTCTGCTCATGGACTGCTCCCTGGCAACGAAAGGGGGGAAAATGTAGGGAAAATCTTGTAAGAAACTTTCTATGTCTACTATTTTCCTGACAGTAACACTGGTTAACAAATCTAAGTTAAGTTTAGATAAAACTTTGTTAAAATGAAAAACTTTCTAACCATCAAGTTACCTTTCAGAATGTGAAATCTTAAGAAGGCTTCTTATATACAGAAAATCAGGGTACATTATCCAGTTCAAAGACCATGTTGGGCAGTGTTATTTAGCAAGATATATGCATATGGTTGGATCGTCACGTAAGGAGCGCCCGGTCAGACTTTATGATAAATTTTTGAATATATGAATAGCGGCGTGTCGCAATTTTAGACGTTGAATAAATGAACAGGGCGCATATGGTTAGTCGCGTATAACTTAATAGCAGCCCACGGTCTGGATTCGACACGGCTGGAGCGGGAATTTGGATATTACGGAGTTGGCGTGGACTCTTGACCGGGTTGGAGGAAACCCAAAAGAGTTTTGCATGAGCCAATCGCGTAAGAGTGGGTAATTTATTGATTTATTACACGGAATCACTCAGCATAACTTTCAGCCTACCCAGATGATTGGGCTTGTGCGTCGAATCTCTCTCAGATTATTCTACCTAATTTACTTGACGCCGGCAGATATCGGCTATCGAGGTGTAAGTACTCTCAAAATGGATACCAGCATCTTGAGTACTTTAATGTTCCCTTCCCCTTCTTCTGTTTCCTCCAAAATCCGTATAGAAACCTTCAGCTGATCTCGTGCTAAAACTGGGAAAGTCCAAAGCTAGCCGGGTATTGGATCGCCGCCTGGTAAAGAAACGACGACCTGCCAGGAGTAGGACACAGCGACCTCCCAGATAGCACCAGTTATCCAAGTACTTCCTGGTGGCCGGCATTTTTAGAACGACTACGACTATGACTGTGAATTTGAACACATTCTATCGGACATGAAATGGTATACAATATGAATGGCCAACTTTGGGGGAGTTCCCGACGAGGGGATATACTAGCTTGGTTGCCCAATCCCAACTAAAGTGCTGGATGTATGCGCCGCATAAATTTCGAAGTAAATCGATTTCAACATAATTCCACACCGTTTCTGAGTTACACTTTCAACAGGGCAACAAATTCTCAATTTCCCTCCCTGCAAGTCCCAAAGCCCCGAGATGGCCACCGAAAATAAGGCTTGCACGGGTATCCCATCCGCATTACGGCCGATTGCTTTATGATTATTTCCCGGCAATTAAGAGAATTTATTGGCAAAGGTAAACACTCGCCATATACAGATACAGAGACGCAGAGATACAATGGTATCCGTGTAGAATATCGATTCGACGCACTCGAAATCATCGACGTACGCACATCGACTCCACTATTTCTATCAATGCCGATGGGCTCATCGAAAATCAATTTGTTTAATGCAGGAGCCAGGGCGAGATGTGGAGGAGTAGCTGGCCCCTCAACCGAAGAAGAACCGAAGTCTGAAGTCTGGACCTGGGCGAAAGTGTTAACCGAAACTAAAGTGAGCCGAGGCCACAACTTATTCCACTTGAGCTGATTTCTTGAGCGATTTACGCACAGCCAAAAACATAAAACTTCCGCAATTGCTAAGGAAACCTCTCTCTCTCTCTGACGCTTTGGAGCTTTAAGAAGAAGTTCCACAAGTCTGCGGTGGGATTCCATCAGGAAAAACTTTCAAGCTTTCATTTCTTTTGTCACTCCACGGCAAAGCCCACCGAAAATTGGAATAGGCAAAGTTTCCTGTCAGCAGGTGGTCCACAGCCTCTCGAAAGGAACTCTAAATCTTTCGGATCTCGCGGGCATGGTCTTTCAACTAAAGTCCGGAATCAACACGGCGTCAATCATTCAGCCAAATCGTGAATTATGGTTGAGTATATATGCTGGTTCTTTCCCCTTCTCCCCTCAACCCCAACGAAACGTCTTCAGCGGATATTGATCAAAATTCATTGCAATTCGCTTGATTGATTGATGGCCCAGTGCATATATCCGGGGCCAATTGGTTTGCTCTGTTTTAGGAGCCATCGAATGAATGAACCCGAGCCCAACGTAAACAGACACTTTGGAAGTCTTCCACGGGGGCCAGGGAAGTGGCAATGCGAGATCTTGATTGAAGTCTGTTGTTTCAACCGTCGATCGAACACGAACAACTGCCAGTCTGTACATCACATTATTGGGCGGATTTCGGCTAGCGAGATTCTGACAGATCCGATAGGAATTATAGCTAAGTTCAAAATTATATCAAAATATTTTAAGATATACCTCAAATGTTAGGTACTTAAAATGGCCTTTCCTATTTTGTAGATTTTAAAAACGAATAAATACTGACTTATTTCCCGCAGTAGCATGATTCATTTCAGAGGATTGGTTGATAAATAGCCACTCCAGTTTCACCTGACACATGCCAAGCTTATATAGTAAAAAACACTCCAGCAAGGTGAACATAAGCCCCACGCTTTTTCCTCCCACTGAGCTGACTTTCCAAAAAAAAAAAAGCTAAAGAAAATATGGGAAATAAAAACGGTTGAAGAAGCAGGCAAAAAAAAAGTGGGAAATTGTTTGAGGCAAATTTATGAGCTTCGCTTAAGCAAGGCAACTGCGTCTGGTTAACGCTCCCCCGATGTGCTAGTCTATATACATATACATATATATATATATTTATGTATAGTATGAAGTCAGAAGGGAGAGAGACTTAAGGCCACTCCGCAACTGACCATTTTGCATGAAAGCCTCGCTTCCCAAAACGAAAACATGTCCATGAACGAGAGGGGGGACAGCCAATGAGGAGAGTTCAGAGTTCCAATTTCCCACTGCCAGGGTTGCCCTTACAAAATGTCTGCTAAATTTATTAAGCTGAAAAAATTTTATGAGTTGAATTGGTATAATTTTCATATAATTTTTGAGAGGGAAGCGAAATGGAACGCTGCCAGACGACGGTCAACCAGTTGAGCCCAGCGGGGGGTTAAGCGCCACACAGATATATACATAGAGATATGTATTGGTAGTTGTGCGTATCTGTGTGTGGGGAATGCAAATGCCTGGGAAGAAGGGTCTGGCAATGAATGAAATGGCCTGGGAAGAAGAAGGCTAAAATCCAGATATCCCAACAGTTACACACACACACACAGAGATACTTCAAGCTTGTATTGTTTTGCATTTGCTTTTGGGGCGCTACTTTGTTTTTCTGGCTCCGCTTTCGTTCTACGTTTATGCCTCTCCTCCTTCTTCCTTGTTCCTTCTTTCCGTTTGAAAGGAATAATAAAGGGTTGGTGGAGTTGTTAAGCTGCCATTGCAAACAATTAAAATCATAAGAGACGCACATAAATTATTCATGGCTTAATCTAAAGTGGACAATCTATGCAAAGTACCAGGGCACACACACACACACACACAGCTACAGAGCACACATACATAGTTGGACACTTGTTTGTCTACCCCCTTCTGCTCTGTTTCTCTCTGTCTCTCTCTCTCTCACTCACCTGATCGCCCACACTTGCTTGGCCATTTTTGATATTTTGCCAGTGCCCGTCTCGCCTTTGCTTCGTTTTAATTACTCATAAACGAGGGAAATAATTGCCTTCAGCAGCCACCTTTTGGCTTGAATTTTTGGCACTTAGCAAGGACAACGAACGGGTTATGGTTAGTAACTTGGTATTTAAGGTTTATTATGGCAGGAAATGTGAGTAAAATGGCTCTGTTTTTAGCGATTTTCAATGTTTGATATTCTTTTTGGTACTTAAACTACTTTGGGTATTAGTTAGAGGTTTTTCAGTAGTTAAAGGCAGTCTAAAAACCGTTTAATAGTTTATTATTAGCTACAATATATTAAAAACTGAAAAGAAAATGTTCAGCTTGTTCCTTTAACCCCCTTCTGTAGCTTACTTAACACAGGCAATAAATTGGTTTTCATTTCTAGATTGATTACAGCATTAAAAATCATCAAATTCTCCTCTTTTTTAATATTTTTATTAAACTTTATATTAAGATCAATTATCAATATTAAAAGCTATTTTATATATTCATTTACAGTATTTAATAAGATTATTTGATACCTTAATCATACCGCCAATCACCGACTAAAATCAAATTTAGCAAATAGATTTGGTTATTAATTCAATCTAACTTTTTCCTCAATCATTTCCGTAATTTGGCAAAGGCTGGCCAAGCCCAAATTCGAATTTGATGAATATGAATTGAATTTGGTTTAATACCCCGACAGAAGGCCATAAAAAAGGCAACTCGGGCTGGTTCTAACCGTGTTAGAATGGCAGCCAACTAATAAACTTGGCCAATAAAAATTCAATTTATGCGGCTTATTGAATTGGCCAACGGAATTGAAATGAAAAATTCACAAATGCAGAAATGCATGATATGGCTGCATATCTGAGAAGATCTAAGAGAGATCGGGGTGGTGGCTACAGGGGAGGGGGAGGCGCAAACAGATGGATTGATATATAGATTCAGATAGAATTCGCAGGCGAGGATGGGCGCTGTGGCAGCTTCAATGGCCCACATTACAGAATCACGCTGCGAATAATAAAAACATTTTCGCCAAATATTCGCATTCAAAAGCTACAAAATATGCCGAGAACTATGGTGGGAGGGGGGCCTTAAAGGGGAGGTAAAACGTATCTGATAGATACATTTTTATATACAGTCTATGGCCACATTTCTGTCATAACACAAAATAAATATTTCATCCGCTCGGCTAGCTTGTCTGCTTTTTTTTTTGTTTTGCCTAACAGCCGTCGCGTATTTATTATTAAAATGAAAATAAATTTTATATCAAAATATATGAAAACCCAAAGCAGCGCGAAGGGGTTGGGAAAAGCCAAAGGGGAGGCGGGAAAAATGAGAGATAGACTGGCTAAAGCGCTTCGAATTTTACAAATGAATTTATGGCCAGGGGAAACTCGGAAAATACACACTGCAACGAAATCGCGCGACTCATAAATTAATTAAAACAATAAATGAAAAGGGGCGAAGGGAGGGGAAGCCACTGACCAGATGTCTTTATACATATTTTTGTATCTGAACTGCAACTGCAACTTGCATCTTGACTTGCCCCTGCAATCTCTCTATCTTTGACACACTGACTTGACACCTGTCATCTTTTCGTTTAACCCTAGATGGCCCATGTCTCTGAGAAGTCTTTCCCCGCCCTCTATCTACCATCTCCTCCTGGTTTCTATGTTAATTTTCTTCTTGACATGCTCTTGCTGCTCGTTCCATTGGCTTGGGATTGGGGTTAGGATTGGGGTATTGTTCGACTTGCTCATGTTGTTGTCATTGCATAACAAGCACACACACACACACATAAGCACGCACACATCCCCAGCCCCCTGTCATATCCCTGGGCACAGACTCCGAAGCGAACAACGACCTTATGCCACCCATCACCCATCTAGCAGCCCCTTGACCCCGTCCATCCACCTTTGGGGCACAAAGTAGTTGTATTTATGTTAACTTTGACATAAGCTCAACATGCAACTTTCGGGCTGCTCTGTTGCAGTTGCATGTCCTCGCATAAAGTGTCAAAGTTAAATAATCTAGGCAATGGTTGGTGAGGGGTGCGGGGGAGGGGCAGTATAGAAAAGTAGCCCCAGGCTGGATTTCGATCTCGGGCAATATGTGCTCCCCAATTTGTAGGTTTCTCGGAAGGCACGTGTGTTTGTGTGTGTGCATATGCCACAGCAAATGCATTTGTGGGGAGTTCAGGGGAGTCAACATCCATCAGGATTTATATAGAATATCACCCTGGGTTTATTTTTAATATATATATTTATTAGCTTTTCCCCAAATGTTGTTCTTCGACTAAAGAAAGCGACTTTGAGCTACCTTAAGCCCAGGAATCTCTATAGAAATAAGAACTTAGAAGGTTAAACTATGAATTAAAGAATCTAAAACGTTTCTAAGAACTAACTTAACCAATCGAACATAAAGTTGTGTATAAATCACCCGTTTTTCTTATACATTACTTATCTTTTAAATTAAAGTTTTCCCCTCACACTCAAATGAGCATCAAACTTATCGAAGGGAATGAAAAGCAAAGTCAGATTTTCCCTCACAAAATGGGGTTGAAACCTGTGACAGTTCTTAGAGAAAAGCATTAGAAATATTACAGAACTTATTTTCGTACTATTTCCCTTAAATTTGAATGCTTGAATTTCCATTTCAAAACACTTCATACACACTTTATTTCATGCATTCCTTAGGGGGCTATGTGAGTTTTCTGTTAACTGATTTTTAACTTTAATAGCTTTAAGTTTGTGAGTTTACTTTAAACGTAGACTTTAAGTTACTTAGCTCTTAACTAATGAATGTATTCACTTTAAGTCATAGTTTAACTAATGGATTAAGCATTTTTTCACTTGATATATCTTGAAAATATCTTTAAAAATCTCTTTAACTTTGTTTAGCTGTTAATCAGTTCCTTCTTTAAACACTTTAGTTTCTGTAGTTCTGCTCGAAGTAACCCATAGGAAATCAATTTATTATTACTTGATATTGCCTAACTTCACTTAATAAACTTAAAATTAAAAATAATTTTGCATCTAATAAGTGCAAAATGTAAATCACTTTCCTAAACTCACTTCAATTTAAACTAAAACCTTTAACTAAACTTAAGTTGCTCACAATTTTCACAGTTTAAAGTAAAAGTGCTTACTGATGGCTGTATAAAACGATAAATTTGTTACTAACTTTTTATTGTTATAAACATTTTTACCAATAAAATGAACTTTTAACCATTAAATCCAATTGAAACTTCAACAATAACAAAAAAAGGAACTTGAAATTTAAGTTTGGGTAACTTGTTAGAGAAATTCCATCAAATAACCTTTTTAAAAGTTGATAACCATAAAGAACTTAAATATATTAATTACTCACTTGATTTAAATCGCTTCTCTCTCCTTTTCCTCCCGTTTTCCTATCCTTGAGTAACCATCTTCTTGATTTTTCAGCTTAAGTATCTCACGAATGCCGTCGGCAAAGGAGGGCGTTAGTATTCGTCACAGGAGTTAGTTTATTCCGAAATCGAGTTTATTGCACATTATCTCCCCGCTCTGGCCATCTCCCTCCCGCACTCACACCCCCTCTCCTTCTTTCCTTAAATATTTTGCTTTTGTTTTTTAGATTTGTTTTTATGTTTTTTCTTTTGTTTTTGTTTTTGGCGAGTTACTTTTTACTTTAGCGGTTTCTAACGTAGATTTTATGATTAATTAAACACGCGCGACCGCCCACACTCACATACACACACGCACACGCATGCCCCCGCCCCCCGCACGCACACAACAGCGAGTCCGTGTGCGCATATACATATAGATATAGATATATATATATATATAAGCAGCGGAGGCGGCGGTAATAAAAACGCACTGCGGTACCGTTAGACTTGGGACTGCAATCCTTGGGATTCGAGAGTACCGAATACTGGAGTTCTGAGTTCTGGGCAGCCTTCGACTGGCAGGCTGCTTTTTGGCCGACTGAAGCTACGGGGCCAAGAATCGAAATCGGAATCGGGAATCGTATCGGAAACTCGGGCTGGAAAACGAGTCCGAAGCGAGCGGACGAGCAAGCGAGAAACTCGAAAAGCCGAAGCGAAATGTCCTTTTTTTTCGGGCGACTGCGACTGCAAGTGTGCGAGTGGCGCCCCCGCGCGGCCGGAGAGCAAATGGCGGCAAATGGGGAGCGTTTGTGAAAAAAAACAGGAGTTGCCCCAAAGTGGCCGCCAAAATTCGCGGCAGCTCTCTCTCTGCTCTTCTCCCTCTCTCACTCTCACTCGGCCGCTCTCGGCCCCTGTTAATATGCTTAACAGCTGGGGAAATGCCGTATAAGACTGTAGTTCGAATGTTAACAGTTAATGTTAGTTTGTGTAACCCCTATAGCTGTGCTACTCTAACCACGCTCCCTCTCTGTCGCAGCAGAGAGAGAAATAACAAAAAAAAAACAACAAGAACAACAGCGAAACGTCTTCGTTTTTTATGAACGTGCGCAGCGGATCGGCAAATAAATAAAAATATATATAAAAAAATATATAGCAAATTATGACAACTTTAGGCGGAGCAACGTCGACGTCGTCGCCAGCGCAGCAAGCCCTTATTGTATTTCTTTCTTCTTGATTTTTCTTTCGGTTTTCTTTTTTTTTGAGACCTCCAATCATATTTTCCTTTATGTGCTGCTGCTCCTTTTAGTTATCCATATTTCTCTTATGGCAGCTCTTCTTGCTTGTCTTGAGCAAGGATTGCCCTTTTTCGCAACTGGGATTTCGGATTGGCCATTGATTTGCCGACGGGAATTTTACTTAGCCTAAGGGTTAATTATGGGGAAATATATGAATTGGGGACTTTAAGGGAATAGAATTTTATATGTAAACTTTAAGAATATAACCTTGTTAGCCTTGGAACCGATTAAAATAGCTAACAGAGAGTTAGTCGCAGATTAAAATCTTTCAGCAATTAAAGACAATTTCCCATTTTTTAACAATCACAAACCCTTTTAAATAAAAAATCCCTAACTTCGCATGAATTATGCATTTGAGTTTGTCCCACGATTACTGTACATTAAATTTTCATTCAATTCGCTTCGATTCGGATTTTGATTTGATTTGATTCGATTCCAGGTCGGTTCCTTTCGACTGAGTGCATCACGTACATAGTGTGTGTTATGTAACTAGAAATCTGCATGATAGCTACAGGGCAACCCTAAATATTTTAATGCCTGGCAAGGGTTAACAGCTGCCACTTATGATTTACTCGAAAAAAACAACAATTTCAAAATGGTTGTCTGACAAAAATGATTTGAAAAATGAAAATGAAATGCAAGCGAATGAAGATCAAACCTTTGTTTGATCCTCAACCCCCGTGAACATCCCTACTTAGAAATGCAGATCCTGCCCATCCATCCCATACGTACATTCATGATGATATCAAATAATAACTAACCCTCTCCCCTGATCTGTTATAATGCTTTTTGGAAACTAACAGTCTGTACATGGGATTGGTGGTATTATATGATTTATCATAAAAGATATATATAGGGAAAAGATGGCAGTCACAGACACAAAGTCTGAGCAGTCGTCTTCCCACTCCCTTAATATCTCTCCAAAAAGAATTTCCCTTTGATCCCCAACTCAAAGATCTTCTCTGCTTCTTCTTTAATAATCATGGCGGTACACCCTTTTCCCTCTCGCTCTAGCAACTGCAACCGAGCGAGGCAGCATTTCTATGCAAATCATTTCGAAAAACTCGTTTTCCAAGGCACAATTTTTGATGACGCCGATTTGTCTCCACAATCATAAAAATCGTTAAGGAAAACAGAGAAAAGTTTAAGAAGAAAAATCATAGGAAAACTCTCTAAGAGAGGGGGAGCGGGGCGGGAAATCAAAGAACTTAACCGACCAGAAAACATAATTAAATTTTCGAATAAATTATTACTAAACATTTTGAGCAGCCGATGCGACAAATCTTGGCTTGACCCTCAGCCTCATGCAGAAGAAAAACCTCAAGAAAGATCATTCTTGGCTTCCCTCATTTTTCCCTGGCATTTGTGATAAGAAAACGTGAGAAGGTTAGGAAAGGTTATGGGAGATGCCAGGTCGGTGGGATCTGAAGGGAAAGCTGGTTTCGTTTTTACATTTTTTTGGTTTTTTTGGGAAATAATATTTATGATCAAAGTTATGGAAAATGTAAGTTTTATTACCAATTCAGGGTTAAATATATAAAAATAAGTCTGCTTTTTTGGTCACGTCTAATTGCCTGACTCATTAGCCGCCCCTCCTAACCCTTAGATCTAATTTGAAAACTCTCAAGCGACTCAGCCATCGACCATCAATAAAATGTGAAATGCACGTCGCTCGTTTAATCAAGATCGTTGGCCGGGGCCTCTTCGATATATTATATCTCACGTGTGGCGGCGGCTGGAAATGTAATAAAATAAATTGAAATTGAAATTAAAGCTGGAAATGTTGTTTATTCTTATTTTATTCTTCCCTCATTTGCCGTAAAATTAAGTACTTACCGAAACCAAGTACCGAAGGTTCTTTTTGTCTGCCTGGGAACTCGATGGGTTTTTGATATGTTTTCCCGCTGATTTATGTTAACGATGACACTTAGGGTTTGGATTTCCCAAAAGGGCTAGTTTCTAATTTGAATTTCCATTCTTTGGCTTTAGTTTTCAGTATGAGTAATGGTAAGGTAACTCTGTATTAGATATATTTAAGTTTTATTTAAGTTTAAAGTTTGGTTTTGTGTTGTATTTTCAAATTTTCCATTAGTTTGTTATATTTTTCTTGATTTTCCAAGTTATTTTAGGCTTATTATTTCAAGTATGGAAATGGCAAAGAATTTCCTTTTCCTTTTTCTATACTTTTTTGTATATTTTCTTCCTCAAAAGTTTATTTAAGTTTATTGAAAATACATTTTCCGGGTTTGCTTTAAATTTGAATGCTGGTTTCTGGTCAATTGGCCTTTACTGTTGTATTTATTGCAGTTTCCTTATCTCTATTTTTGTGGAAAATATAAAGAGTAAAGAGTAAAATATATTCCCATTTTCCTTACCTTTCTGTATTTTTGTTTGTTTTTCATAGAAAACACATAACCTCTTCCAGCAGCCTTATTTTCTTAGTTTTCCCAATTGAAGGAAATTAAATTCCTGCCGAAAAGCTCACACACACACACACACGCCCGGAAAACTGGCGAGGCATTTAAGAGTTGACCTTGTCTCGGGCGGTCTGATTGTGGGCGGGGGAGGGGGCAGTTTTTGGCTCCTTGGCACTTTGGGCCATTTACCCGATTGCGTTTAATCGATTTCTTTGTAAACTGGAAACCAATGTCAACAGCCTCGCTCACCGATAGACACACACACACACACAGATAAACAAATTCCCCGGCTGGCGAAAAAGGAGCCGACGACGAATTTTCCTCCTTTCGAGCGGGAAAACATTTACACACTTAAACGAAGCAAAAGAATTCCTAGTTGGGGCGGCATAAAATCTATAGATTTCCCAAGGAAAACTAAGAAATTCCAAGGCAAAGAGTTGGCGAGGAGGAAAAGTGCCAGAACAGGACATCCTGTTCCTCCCCATCCTGGGGCGACTTTTCGCTTAGGTAAATACTATGTGCAAGGGAGAGAGAGAGCGGTGAGATACAAAACGTATCTGTTGGATACATATCGAGTGTCCTTGTTTTGCGCCCATTTTAAAGTGGCCTCCATCGATTTTTTCCCCAACAGAGGAAAACTTTGACTCATAACTCAACTTTTGCGGCTGCCATTGGCAATTAACACGCCCCCTCCCTCTCCACTCCTCTGATCGTTAATGGCAAATTTATGTGGCGCTGCATTCCCTCCTAATGAAAATGGAATTCATAAAATAAAACAACGGAACGCATTTGGGAACTCGTGGCTCGTGGCTGCCACATGTTCGAATCGCTAAAGTTCCGCCCAGAAGGGGGGAGCATACAGCCAAGTGCCCAGCAGATGTTGGGGAAATTCTTCAATTGGTTGAGGAATCTCCAGCTAACAGCTAACATAAATTATATGAATCATATTTTAAAATCCATTGAGGAAATATGCGGAGATGATTAAGGGTCTCATCAGATTCCAGGCCAAGTTGTTGTGGTAAAACTAAAGAATCTAATAACTCATCTTGCGATATGCCTTAACTGCTGTTGATGTAGGGAAATGTATTCATTCATTCACTTTTTCTAACTACCACTTGATATATATGTATAAAAATAACAAAATTTGTAAATACAAATCTTACGAGGTGTGTTCAAAAAGTAAGGTGACTCTTCAAATTTCGCGAATTTCAAATTTTTCGATTATCGATTTTTTTGTTTTGTTATATTGGTACACTCTTCCCTAACATCTGTACCAAGTTTCAATGGAACATCCTCTTTTGTTTGGTTGTGAGAGGCGTAAAGTTACAAGTTATTTTGCGAGCTCGGCGATTTTTTGCTATCGAAAAATATGGATCAAAGGATTTGGATTTTTTGGCCAAAAACAACACCACAATAATGCCTCAGCCACCATATTCACCGGATTTGGCCCCATGTGACTTTTTCTTGTTCCCAAAACTGAAGATAATCGAAAAATTTGAAAAATTTGAAATTTGAAAAGTCACCTTACTTTTTGAACACACCTCGTATAACTTCTAAAAGGTTTCGATAATCGAAAAATTTGAAATTCGCGAAATTTGAAGAGTCACCTTACTTTTTGAACACACCTCGTATTAAGTAAGTTATTACTATAAAAATGGGGAAAAGGAGATCAAGAAACAGAGATATACCTTTGCTTTTTACTAACTCTTTAAGCTTTAAGATCAGCTTTCCCAAAAGGTCTTTATTATCAATCTATATATACAATTTTCCCCCTAAATTAACCACTTAAACCCAACCAAAACTTGACCTACGAATACGCATCTTTAACTAACATTTCCCCGTCGCTTAAAGCTTATAATTTTCCAGCAGAAAGCGAGGAAAATCCAATGAAAATTTAATGACAATTGTTGCATTTAAATGTTGGCCCATTTAGCCGGGCTCCTTCAGACCCTCAGCGCCGCCCTTACCCTTTGGCCACGCCCCCGCCTCCGCCCACCGATTCAGAGCCCCGACAAAATCGATAAGGTCCAAAATAGACATGTCTGTTCAGCTTCTGCCTCGGTTTTTGGGTCCTGCTCCTGGCTTCTGGCTCTCTGATGTCGTTTCCTTCTTTTTTTTTTGGGATTGCCATTGCTGGCGACGTCAACAAGATATATTAGCTGGTTTCATTATGGGGTAGGGGGAGGGGATTCCCCGTTCATTTCAGGATGCGTCGAAGAGTGACGAAAGTGGCTGGGCTCTCCCCACTCTCAGCCCCAACACCCCTTTTTGCACAGGGATGTCCTTGCCCTCGCAAATGCTGTGTGATGCACTGAGAGAAAATGAGCGTACTACAGATCTTAGATAGATCTTATTTAGAACATTAACTTAACTAGCTTGTTAGTTTTCTAGTTAAAAAATATCATTTAACTAATATTTAAGATTTCCTCCCAAGACACCCCTTCTTTTTCTCTGTGTATTTGCCACTCATCTAGGCCCTGCACATGTGTGGGTATCTGCCCCCCTCTCTGTCGCTCTCTATCTCTCTCTCTGCAGCCATCTCTGTCTGTCTGGGACTATTTCCGGCGGCTTCTAAGCGAGAGTCCTTGCCAATTGCTGTGTCCTCAGTGGCAACTCCCGCCGAAAAAAAAACTTTGGCCGTCCACGCCCCCATGTCTGTCCTTTGCCCCTTAACAGATCTCCCTCGCCTTAACCCCGGGCAGGCCCCCTTAACTCTGTCTGTGTCTGGCTTTTTTGTCGCCATCGTCTCGCAGTTTCACTTTTTGTCAGCTGCTACTTCCCCAACGCCCGTTCAAATTTCCATTGCGTATGGGTGTAAATGTCTTATATAGTAACGTATATATCGGGCTATATATATATATCCCAGTATAAATACTTGCCTAAGAGCGAAAGAGAGGGCCAGACAAACTGAAACCGAGAGCAGCAAATTGAAAAACCCACCGAAAAAAAGGAGGAAAACTGCGGGCATTTTTATGTTAATCAGGTCAATGGCACATTGGAGTCTCCATTTCCCTCCCACAACCAAAACTGGGCCACTAGTAGCGTTCTCCATGCCACAAAAAAAAACAACAACAACAACAACAAGCTATGGCTGGCCATGTCAAAGGGGGTCTCTAACAAATTGTTTAGCTTTTGTTTAGCATTTGTTGCTTCTCCAAAAAGTAGTTTTCCTCTTTTTACGCTTAACTGTGACAAATTAAAAAGAAGAAGGGTTAAGGGGAGGGAACTTACATAACTCCTTCCCTACAGCACCGATCTCGTCATCGACATTTTGTTGTGCTCTCAGCCGAGCTATTTGTTTAGGCAGGATGAACAAACACAAACATACAAAGATACGAAGGACATCCCTCTGTAGTTCCATTGTTGTCGGTGATCCTGTTATGATTCCATTTCATATCCAGCCAGCAGGGAGGTTCCCTTTCTGATCGTAGTCCTGCTGCTGTGACAATTGCCAAATAAATTCCACGCTATAGTTGGTTTTTCATTCCGGATTATAAGGAGATTATGAATGTTTCCGCAAAGGAAATAATTCCTGGCATAATTCGATGTTGGATGAAGAGGGAACTATTGTGGGTTGCCAGTAAGGAATGGTGTGGAGTCTTAAGGGATCTTTACCTTATCGAAGGAATTACATCTGCCGATCTATGATATCAATTTCAAACTTTAAATACATTCCTAATCGAATGGCAGTTACTTCTCTTATCTAGTTTACTAAAATGTAAATTAAGCTCCTTTTACTACCTTCATAAGCCCAGACATAATGTAATTTATGGAAATTCGCGAAGATTTTCATGAGCAACTAACTGATTTAATGAGCCATTCAATGGCGGAATCCGAGCCAAAACTTTTCATCCCCAGAGCATCAGAAACTGACAAGTACGAGTGTCTTCCATTCTTGTCCCCCAACCAGTTTCATTTTTCCGAAGCGTAAAAGCTTTTTTCTGCCAGGCATGCAAATTTTATTACGCACACACTCGTACTGGCTGGATATGTGTGTGTGTGTGAAAGGGAAGTCCATAATTATGTATTTATGCAAATTTCCGGGGGAGGGGGAGGGAGAGGAAGAAGTGACGCCGCCATATTGTCGCATCATTTACCATTTACGAAATTGTTTAATTCAATTAAATAATTATGCATATGTTTTGCCGACACGCATGACGCCCTGCAACCTGCACCCTCCACCTTAAAAAAGCCACCCACCCTCTACCGGAACTCCCCTTGGAAGAAACCCATTGAATTACCAGCGACAATAAACTTTTCATGGGCCTTGTGAAAATGGCTGGAAAGCGGGTGGTTGGGGTCTCATAAAGCGGGTGGCAGTGCGGCAGAGTCTTAAGCCTATTCCAAGGAGCGTGCCTCGCGAGCTAATTCATAAGCAGTTGGGGGGAAACTCGGAAATATAACACTTAACTGCACAGAAAAGATTACTTTTTTATGAATTTTAAAGCTAAGAATCAAATTAATGGAAAATTTGAAACAAAAGTTAGTAATATTGCCTAGAGGGTTCAAAAATATATATTTTATTTTAAAAGACAGTTTATTTATATATTATTAATCCATATTTTTCTCCAGTGTACTTAAAAGCGCGCAATTCAATTGCCTAATGCAAGGACTTAGAGAAATGTGAGTGGATGGTGGAAGGATATTCATTCGCTCATATGAATCCTTATGCGCGGATTTGGGATAACTTTTATTGTCTCATTTCCATATGCAAGGGCGATATTACCTATGGCTTATATTGAAATTAGGAAAATATCTTAGTCCCTGTCTGAAGAAATGTATCTACTGTAACTCCAAAAGTTATCAAAAAGGGAAATCTTATATCTCGTTGTGCTTGTAATTGAATTTGCAATAAAACTGCATTCGCACTTGGAAACGTATAATTTTTACCATTTTTAGCAAAAATTGAAAATGTTAGCCACTTCCAAAAATGCAAAATTCTGTCCACCTTGATTTCTCGCTCTAAAAGTCAGTATGTATGCCATTGTAAAGCCAAAAATGATCGGAATATGAAGTTTTATAGCTCGTTGAGCTCGGAATTCGATTCCCAGCAAAACTCTATTCAAACCTGAAGAAAAACATTTTTGGCCATTTTGTACAAAAAATTATGATGGTACCCCTTACCAAAAATGGAAAAATTAAAAAAAATTTTTTTTTTTTAATTACCAAAAAGTTAATAAAAATAGTAAGTTTAGGTAGTTAGCAGTACACAACAATCACCCCTTCAGCTGTATGTCTGGTTTTGTCTCCCAAAATGCTTAAAAACCTTGAAAAATGGTGAAAATTTTACTAAACAATAGTTATTCCGATTTATGTTAAAAACTGTAGTATTTTGCCCATACAAATGCCAAAAATGATCGGAATACAGAAAGTCATATCTCGTTCAGTTGCTATTTCAATTTCCAATATAACTGAATTCACACCTAAAAATGCCAATTTTTGGCAATTTTCCGCAAAAATTGACGATGCTTCCCCTTTTACGAAAATGCGAAATCCATCGTAGTTTCCCCCCTAAAAACCAGTATTTTTCCCATAGAAAAGCCAAAAATAGTCGGAAAATAGAATGTAATACCTCGATGAGCTTGTATTTTGATTCCTCAGAAAACTGCATTCACAGTTTGAAATGTCAAATTTTGTTAATTTTTTGCAAAATTAGATGATGGTACCACTTTCCGAAAATACGAAAATTTGACAAAAATTTATTTTGTCAAAATCAGCACAAAAATTATAGAAATAGTAAATTTCGGTCGTTTGCTGCACAAACCAGTTTTTATTTTGCCTGTCGGACTTGTTTTGACAAATTTATAAGCTAGAAGAAGTTCTCCTTCTACATAGATTATCCATAGGAAAACCATTTAAATAACGTTTTCCTAAGCCAATTATGCCCAACAGAGTAACAATGTGCCTTTAAAATGATTTCCCGCCATATTTCCAAGCGAAGCATGAAAGAGAGCCGTCGCCCGACAAAGAGATGTGAAATAGTTTATGTCCCGCTTCACACAAAGGAAAACCTGAAGTTACCTCCGCCCTCGCACCTGAAGAAAATACGCCCCTAAAGCTAACCTGATTAGAATGCGAGAGCAAGTGCCTCCATTTTTCCAGATTTTTATTTGATTTTCATATAATTTGGATTTTGATTGAAATTAAATTCGGACACACGCTTTGCATGGCTAATGAATGATAAAAGAAAAGCTCATGAATCTTGTCTCCGATGGATTTCCATTCCATTCCCATGGGGCGTTCGGTCTTTGAAGTCGTGGGTGTCTTCTTCGCTGTGGGAGGAGGTTAAAGACAGACGAGTTTTGACGCATTTCTGATATCTTTTTAATGTTCTCATTAAACGAGGCAAAGACGTCACCTGCATTCCGTATTGGCTTTTTATAGAAAACAAATTGTCTCTTTTTGTATTTGATGGGAAAGGGAAAATGGAGGAGGTAAATTACAGAAGAAGGTTAAACTGTTTGAGGTTATAGAAAGAAGACTATTTCTACAGATGCAGAGTAGTTTCTTTAGCAGAGAAATAAATCTCCAACCTTCCTATAATGACATATTATCTATTGTAAACCAATTATTTGGAAACCGAAATCGATATGGAACGATCTCAATCCCCATCTGCGACAAATGTGGAAAACAAATTTCCCGTATTCGAACCATAAATTAAATACCAAAAAAAATATCACATTTCCCAGTGACTCACATCTAGGCTCCCCAAAATTATAAGAAAATCTTCGTTTTCGGCATGCAATTTTCCAGATTGTCATTGCCAAACAACAATCGGGAAACGAGAACAATGAAATAATTGATATGTAAAATAATATTTGGCTGGCTGACAAAACTAAATCTCTAACAGCGATACCCAGATACAGGTAGGATTTCCCATTCAGGCATTGTCCTGCGAGACTGCCTGCTGTGCTCTTAATATAATAATCATATTAAATCCCTAATAATTTCCAGGCCATCAAAGAGCAGCGGCGACAGATTGGAATTTAGTGGTCCGGGGACGAAGGATGCCAGGTCTGAGATCCCAAGGACCGGCTTAATGAACTCGGTTGACAAATTTCTTAACCAAAAGACAAGGAAAAGGGACTCCTTGTCCCTGATCCTCCTGCAAACAAAGCGGGTTTCATTAGGCTGGGCCCAAACAACTCATCCGTCATGTGTCGTCGTCTTTGGCTTTTGTTCGGGAAACTGCGGTTGATTGCACAAGATCTGAGATCTGAGTTTCGGTAACCTTCAGGGGCACTTTTAACTAACTTTCCACGAGTGCCTGGGTAATTGTTTCTGCCCCTTAGGCTACTGTATCGGGGATTCTTCTCTTTGTATTAGGGGGAAAATTTGTCAACACCGATCCTAAAGATCGCTTGAAGCTGAGAAGTTGCTCTCGGCTAAGGAGCAAATCAATTTTGGATTTACCCTCAGATCTTTGCCGGGAAAACCATACAGCCAGCTGTGTGAGCTGGAAGAGGGGGTGTTCTCTTATTGATATTTAATTTATGTTCTATTTGAGAGCAGTGGCAGTGGCTGCACTGACGACACAAATTACATATTGACACGCTGATGGTTTTTTAATATGCACGGGCTACGTCATCTGGTTATGGGCTCGGTACTCGGTAGTTCGGCTGCTCTTTTGTCTCATTTTGAAACAATAAAATCGAAATTCATTTAATGAATTTATACATTTAATTTATTGGCGCGGCCTTTTATCAAAATTTGATAAAGAGAGGGAATGAAATGGCGTCACGGAGCTCGGTTACTTCGCCGTCCGGATGCCCTCCATTGAGCACGGCCTACGCAGCGGCGGCGCTCCCTTTCCGCGGACATTAACAGATGCGGTTATGTTGGTTAACAAACATTTTATTGGCAGTTCAATTTCGATTTTTAATTAAAGCGTGAAATATTTTTGGACGTCATTTATCCCACGGCGGCGGAGTCCGCCATACGTTCAATGAGCATTACGCGAGTCCAGAATTAATTCCAATGGGAGGCAGGCGGGCGGGCTCATCCGCAAATTACTGTCATTATAAGCTGTGTAAGAGAGAAAGTCTCTTAAAACAGAGTTTTCCGTTGACACATTGAGTATAAAATGCTGAAAATGTTGTAATCTTGACCTATCTTAGCTATAAATGAGTTTTCCCTTAGCTTTCCCTTGAGATCTAGAGCTTCTTATCAACCGCAAATCCAATTAGGCCTCTGGAAAACATCTTTTATTCGATTTTTAAAACCCAAAGCCTTAGTTACGGGGAAACCCAAAGGCAAACAATATGGATAACGAATGAAAATGCTAACTTGGATCATTTGTAGGACTTCCCGGCGATTCAACACAGAGGCCCCATATAAATGCTTGCTTATGTATATCATTTTGTGCCGCCTGTGGATTTCCACGACTATTTTTCCACGCCTTGAATTTGGTTCGAATTGAAAACGAAACGGCAGGAAAATAGTCGCTAAATTGCAGATAGACAATGGCAAAGGGAAAACAAAAAGCATCGATACAAATGCGATTAAATTACAGGCCTTAACTATTTACGTGCTGGAAAAGCGTGGGGGAGATAGGGAGGAATGGGTGCTGCATTGGTCACCCTGTAATTCACATTAAAACCATCGAACATCGAAAAACTGTGCTCCAAGTCTGCAAATAAGCAAAATGTTCGAATAGGAAAATTAAAAATCGATAACATTAAATTGAGCCGACACCGTTTGTTTCGCTAGGGGAGGGAGGTGGGAGGTAGGTGGTGGGTGCCATTTGCTTTCTTTATTTTCTCATATAAAAGCAAAGAGGAAAAACAAAAAGTAAGAACTTAAGCGTATTAAATTGGATTTGATGGAAAAGCTGCAACCAAACATGCGACAAATTCCACACACACACACATACATACATTCAAGCACAAAGGATAAGTAATATGTATATAACATATGTGAATGTGTGGGTGGAGGTGCAAATTTGCATTTGTATATATGCATTAAGTGATGGCTAAGTTTAAGGTAATTTATCTGTTATTCTAGAAATTTTGAGGAATAAATTAAAGGGACAAAATTAAGGTAAGACAAGATCACAAATTAGAAGTTGTAAACCTAAAAATTAAGTTAATTTGTGTAGATTCATTAGGATAGGACAAAAGAAAAAGATGTTCCAAAAGTGAATAACCAATACTTCTGCTATTAAATGAACAGAAAAATAATAAAATACAGAAATTTCCAGCAAATTTTAGTTAAATAATGAAACTTAAGTTATTTAGATTTATATTTTTATACTAAAACAAGCTAAATTAATACTTAAAAAAGAAGAGCACCTAAAATTCTTTATAAATATAAACTAAGTTTGAGTTTACAAATGATAATTTGAAACTTCCCTTTAAAAAAAACATCAACTAATTAGTCAAACACATCCTGATTGCCTTTCCCTTGACATCCTTAATGTTTTTTTAAAACCAAAAACAAAGGAAATTCAAGTTCCTCTCGATAAACATTTCCCCACAAACATAACGGTCGCCTCATCAATTTGGTGTTGACATTCGGCCGACCAGCAAATGGAAATGGAAATGCATTAAAAATTGATTTACGCCCGCTATTTACGCTCATAAATTTGTAGCTATTTAGCGGTTCTCCAAAACAACCAACAAATTGTCAACACACACACACAGTCGCATTCTCAAAAACAACCTAAAGGGAGCACAAACACACAAAAAAACTGAAATATTACACTCGAATATTAAAAAAAAAAGGTCAGGAGACGGGGGTGGTGGAGGAAAAGGAGGGCACATCCAAAAAAAAAAAGACAACCGCTTGAGGAGAGCAAATGAAGCGCAGCGGAAGCCACGCAAAACGCGAAGAGGAACATCAGGGAACAGAAAACAGAGAACATAAATGAAAACGAAAACAAAACGACAAAAACATAAAGCATAAAAATAGAATTGACAATGCGTTGACAGTTGGCTATGTGTTGGTGGAGCGGATGAGGGGAAGTGGGCAGCAGGATAGGTACTAGATGGTTAATGGTTAGTGGTTCAGGGGGAGAAAGGAAGAGACTAATTGCCAACAGGATTCTAGCCAAATTATTGACATTTTTCTGATACTAAACTTATAACTCAAGTTCTCTCGTCTCTTAACTAAAACTATTTACAAACTTTACTAAAGTCTTAAATAATAAACTAAAATTAAGGAAACCCCTCATTAAAAGGTTCTATGAATAGTATTCTTCTAATCCTTTTCAAAATTTCACTCTAATACGAAACTCCGAAGGACTTATCTAACATACATACTTCAACTGCGAAACTTGATTCATTTCCAAGCTGAAAAGTGGCATCATTAGGATCACATTTATGGGGATCGGAAGTGACAGAACCCACTCATTGCAGCGTCATATATGGCACATTAATTTTCCATGGAAATTGCTTTGAGTTAATGTCCTGGCAAAGGACAGAAGGTCATCTGTCAGATTGGCAAAAGGTCGCCAAAGGTCTCGATATTGATTTCACAGTTATTGCTGCTGACACTGCGCGGCTTTCGAATGAAAAGTGTAATATTTCAATTTTGAGTTTTAGCCACAAAAGGACAGGGAAGAGGGAGTTCCCAAAATGCGAACATGACACAATTTAAACTGCCTGATCCCTAACCCCTAACTCCTAACTCCTGACCCCTGGTCACTAGTCACTGGTTACTGGTCACTGGGTCCACCCCCTTTCATTAGACCTGACCACCGCAGGGCACCACCTCCATTGTCCTGCTTGTCCCGCTTCGGGTTTATTGTTATTGTTATTATTCGAAAGTGTTCCTCCTGCTGCAACTGCCAAGCGGAAGTATTCCGGCCCTTTGTCACTGCACTTCTACGGCCTTGGCGGGATCTATTCGGGGACCCAGAGCATAGCATAGCTCCGGGCACGCGCCAGGCGGGGACTAATGACGAGGCCCGAACTACGGAAGCCCGCTCAAGTGCTCCTTCAAAAGGGCACTGTCCGAAAAAAGGGTATACTTCATATTATTATAATCATTAGAATAGGTTTTCCTTTTGGCGTTACAATATTTTATAGCAAAAGACAAAAGATAAGATTAAGATGTATGATTTTTCCAAGGTTTTTAATAAGAAAGTAAAAGGCAATCTCTGCCCATATTAATGCAAAATTATTGTATTTAAAAATAATCAACTTATTTCTCCCAGTGTCCATCCATCGTCAGGATTCCATTCCCAACCCCCAAAAAGGAGTCAACTATCTGTCCATCTGTGGGTGGCTATACATACACATCAATATCTTTTTCCCGATGTCTGTGAGACTCATAAAGCCGGGGCTAAATGATGCAAGAGATGCCCCTTCGGTTGTTGCTGCTGCCGCTTGTGGCACATGACAGCCAGCCAAAAACCAATAAATGTTCTCAAATTTATTGCTTTTCATTCAAAAATTACTTTTGTTTGTTTCGGTTTTCACAATCAAATCACCCAGAGATCCATCCCGGCCATCCCCTGGAGGATATTTGCCGGACAGGACATCAGTTTTTATATCGCAAATTGTCAACAACAACAAAAGCAAATACTACAGGAAGGTATAGGATATAAAGTGGCATGTGGGGAGTATCAATCTTTGAGACTAGAATAATGGAAATTGAGTTCATTGATTTTGTAACTGAAAAATTGAGAGAAAACTCGGAAAAAGATGTTACTACTATTTCATTATTCCTTTTATAATAAAAACTCTCTTTACTTAGCATATTACTTTACCCCACCTCTTGACCTGTCACATCTTCATCACTATAATCCCTTTAAAGACGATTTATTCCAGCGACTAAACGAAAGGCATTTTATATTTTAGCCAATTAGAAAAAACGATCGCCACGATAGATCCAACAAGCCAACGTTTAACACTCCCCTGCTTCGATGAGCTCGCCAGGAACGAGGCCATAAAATGATTTCCAAATGAAAATTGGAGGCACTCAGCCCGCTACTGCAGATGCAGAGATGGAAATGGAGATCATCATCATTATCATGATCAAGATGATGGGGTTATATGGCTGCAGTTCCCCCACGCACGCGCCAATGCCGATGATTAATTGCCCCGAAAATGTTTGTTTTCATAAACAAATTTTTTAATAGGCCCTCGCATATGTTGGCTGTCGAGTTCAATTTCCAGTGAGGGAAAACCTGGGTCGTCGAGTGGGCGGGGTCAAAGAGTTAAATCGATTCGAGTGTTGTCGTTGTCGGATCTTAATGCAGATGACTTCGATGACTCCGGGCAGCAGCTATTTTCGTGTCCTCCGCCTCTGATCGATGCACTCGTGTTGGGAATGTAAAAAGAGTTGATAAATCAAAATGTTTCTTTCATTCGAACGCCCCCGTGGCCCCCTGACAAATGAGCTCTTGGTATTCCGGCTTATTGAAGGTGTTAATTGGCAGCAATTAGGATGGACCTATAGCGGTCGAAATTCATATTTCCCTAGTCTTATTTAAAAATAGAAAGACGAGCGGTTGAAAAAATAGAAAGAAAGAAAAACATTTTTCCCCTCTACAGAAATTTATGAAATTTTCTTGGCGGGCCGTGGAGTTTGTGGTATTTACTAACAGATTTTTTCAATTAAAAATAAAAAATGTTTTCAACAGGTGACAAAACAATTTTACGGCCCAGGGAAAACCACACGAATGCCATTAAATGGGATTAGCCATCGGGGAGATGATGATCAAAGGAGGGGCCCTCTCGTTGTTTTGAGTTAAAGGGACCATCAAATATTTTATGCATTTTAAATTGCTGCTAAAAAAGCAAGGTCTAACGTGCCTTCAGCTCTTGCCATTCCAGCCATAAATCTTAGGGCTCTGGAGACTCTGACTGTTCTGGATGCTGGATGGATGGACAGGTAGATGCCATTGGCTGGTCCAAGGACATGCCGACACTTTGGTCTCAAGTGCATTATGAATATGAAGCAATAATAAGTTTATGAACCTCATAACGATGCTATTTATGAGGTCATCTGCCATTGTCTGCCGCTTCTTTGTAGGTCAGCCTTTCTTGGCCTTTGTTTCACTGATCAGCAAAACACATAAATAATATGAGTATCGATAGGGAACTGGTTTGCCAGAGGCAGGCAGAGAGAGACACAGCTGTGCGGCATGCGGCGAGTACAGGTGGAAGTGGCTACAAAGACAGGAGGACAGGCTAGGTCTGCTATCTACCAACATTGGTTTTAGTTTGGTTAAATACTTTGCTTTTTACTTCATTTTACTTTTTAGCCAATATATTTTAAGAACACATACTAAATAAAGATTCTTTATACATTAACTAATATCCAACTGTCTTTTCTTTGTAGTAAATTACTTATTTAATCTTAGGGTTTATGGCCATAATTAATCTATATTACCCCACATTAACTTAAACATGCATTTATCTATCTAACAACATCTTGATCTTGCTGCCATAACTCAGCTAATCTCACTCTTAAGTGACTAATTCAATAAATTTAAATAGGCGTTTTCAAATGCCATTAATACGCTAACGGCTTATTGACTATAACTCGAGATGGTGATTAAAAACGTATATTATGACTTTGTGTTTGCACACAATTTGAATTTTGTTATAACTGAGATTATGTGGGAAACGGAAAGATTAGATAACTAATGCTAAGTAAGATCCCAAAGATTCGGGGAAGACTGGTTTTTGTTTGTTTTTTTTTAATAGAATTTAGCTTAGTCTTACAACATTTTAGATCAAGGAGCCAAAGACTAAAAGTCATTTCTACTTCATCTTTCTCCCCTTAGATTCAGTCATTTCTATTCCGGCTTTCGGTTAGGTAACAGATCGGTAGAACAACAACCGGACTAAATTTTTCCAAAAATCATTCGAAATTTTAAAGTTTTCTCAAAATGTCAGACGGCCCGGAATTCAAGTGGGAGTACAGTCATGGAGGTCAGGGCGGAGGACCTAACTTCTCTCAGGTGAGATTTTCTAACTACCTTTGGGCTCAATAGCTAAGGGCCATCATCAAATTTAGATGGGAAGGGGTGGAACCCCTCCTGGAGGCGGTGGTCGTCAGTGGTTACACTCCAACCAGGGAAACATGCAGAACTTTATGCCGGGATCTGGAAACCAGGGACCAGCATCACACCAACTGCACGCTTCGCCAGGAGATCCTTTCGCCTCCTACAACCAAAGCATGCTGAACATGTATACAAACTTCAAGCCCAGCTATGGACATTCTAAACTAGGGTAAATATAGCCAGGAATCATCTTTAACTATTCAAAAATCTGAATCTTGGATATTTCAGACCTGCCACGGTTCAGGGAGTGGGTCAAGAGCTCAGCCCCCAAATGGGTCGTGGAATGGGCAATGGAATGTCTGAATCCATGGGTTTCGATGAGGGCATGAGTTCAGGTATGGGCTCAGGAATGAACCAGGGAGATGAACGGCCTTGAAGGTGGAATGGGAATGAGTTCCATGCAAAGAGGTCAGAGATTGGCCGGTGGCTACTCTCATCGATCAAATGGTGAGGAACTGAACTTCAGAAAATTTGCAGAACTTAATGAAAACCTTTATTTGCAGGTCTGTACGATCCGAACCCTTCACAAAGGCACCGTGGAAGTTGGTTCTAAAAGTCCCCATCAGCCCAAAGATCGGTTTAGTTCCGGGGAACCGTGGTCATGATCTCATGTGGCAATCCATAAAATGTATCTATTAACCGAATAAATCGAAATCTTACGTTAATGAGCGTTTAGAATGGATAAATATTTGGCACATCTATCAATCTGCATGGCCGTTTAATCGTAATCGATATTCAAATCCAGCCGAGGGTCAAACGGAGTCATTAAGGCTGGGTGACCTTCTGCTGCTTTCCGGGTGCTGTGACCTCTGTCAGCAGGGATCTGTATGGAAATCGAAGGGAGGGTGGGCAGGAGTGTCGCAGAAGGGCATAAATTACAAATGCAATGTATTTGTATGTATAAATTATGATGATACTATTAGTTAGCATGTCATTTGGCAGCGGGTCTATAAATTACGGACAGACAACAACTGCAACCTCCTCCTGCTCCCTTTTTGGGACGTTGTGCATCCGTTTTTTCGGGAGTTTTTATTAATAAATTTACATTTTCTAGGCCCCAAATATGTTGCTTGTCCCCACTTGAGGAACTCCCCTACCAGTTCGGAGGAAGTGCCGCGCGTGTGTAATGATCTGTCGCCCTGGATCAGGGCACCGGATTAATGGTAAACCGAACGCATTTTTCATCGAACATTCCTCTGCATTTTTCCTCGCTTTTCCACTGTGCTTTTTTACAAGCGCATTTTGTTTTTGGGAGGAACTAATTTATTTGTGGGCAAAAGGCACACAGCCCAGAGAGGGAGGGAGTTCAGTAAACTATCTAGTTATGAGACCGTTCCGTGCTCTAGATAAAGTTGGTTCCGTTCCCCTCTGGAGAACCCTTTCGGACGGGGATCTCCCTGACTGGAATGCCAGTCACGTCTTGGACAGATAGGCCAAAAGAATAGAGTCACAATCACTCCGCTTTTTCCTGCCTTCATTTCTATTCAGTTTTTGTTTTTTTTTTTTTTTGGTTTTTTGTATATATAACATTAAGTTAGTCCGTGACTGGTTGGCGGGTGGCGAAGGGGTCACAAATAAATTAAAACAATTGAAATTTACATTAACATTTCTCGGGCCAGTTGGGTCTTGTCTTAACACCTCTTTTGTCAGCTGGGCTTGAAGGGGAAAACTGAAAAGTTTGGGTAGTTAAGACTTCGGATAAGCTAGGGATATAAAGTACACAATTTTTAAAAATTATTTCAAGTCATTTAAAACTTCATTTTTAACTCTTAAGGAATAATTCTTGAGATAATTCCAAAAAATATTATTTTACTTTCTATCTTAACTATAAGCTCACCTAATTTCGGGTAGGGTATCTATGAGTAGAGGATCTATTATTGCCGCTGCCCTTTCACGTCGGGTAGTTGAAATATCTTGGTGTTATTTTAATTCGTGTGCTCTTTTATTTGTGTTTTTTATTTTTGTTTTTCTCTAGCGTTGTTTTGGCCTCTCAGTTGGCTGTTTTTTAGTGCCTCGAATTTGTTTTCTATGCACTTATTTAATTGTGTTTTTATATTTATTATGTGCTTTCCTCAAGTCGCCTTTTAATGTGCCACATTTACGTAAAAATGTATTTTTAATTTATTTTCTAGACCGCTTTTGTCGCTTTATCGAGCTCATCGGGTTCAGGTTTAATTTCAGATTCAGATTCGGCTTGAGGTTTGGGTTTAGGTTTAGGTTGAAGTTAGGGTCCATAGGAAAAGGCAAGGCGATAAGCACGCACCATTTTCGTGGTTTTTGAATTCAAATTGAGTTTTTATTTTCGGGCTTTAGTTGCTGTAGTTGCTTTTATTGCCGCGGCTTTAGTGCCGTGTAATGAAGGGTTTATGGGGCACTATACAAAGTTAGTATTAAGTACGGATAAAAAGTATAGTATAGTATTGTGTTGGGCTCTTTTATGGAGGCCTTTGTCAAGGCAATAGTTTCTGTTAGATGGCTTTTAGGGTAATCAATCTTAGTTAGAAAACCTAATAGATATCATCGTAGATAAGGCGGGCTTCAAACTGAAGAAGAGGGAACACTAAAGTCGAGAGAGGCCTCTATCAGTTTTTTATTAACCATCTTAAAAAAGACTACCTTTCGCCTGAAAACTCAGTATTTTTGCCACAACAATCTAAAAATCAGGCATAAGGATTGTAAACTTGGATCATTATATGATATTTATAGCCAAAATACCACCATTGAAGACATCTGATATGCCACCGTTTTAGGTAAAAAATGACCAAACTAATAAGTCTAGCCAATAGCTGACACTCCTACACCATAAACTCTACCACAAGCGTATAAATTGCAAATTGCAGAGATTGAAATGATATACAGGCTGCAAATATCTGTTAGAAGTTAACTGGCTGATTCAGTAGCTCCGATTTCGCGTTGTTGGATGTTGGCAGAGTAAAAAAGGCGAAGTGGTGGTCGGCCATAAAATCAACACTTTGGTTAGCAAAACAAACCGTTTAATGCAAAACAAACAAGAGGCGACAGCAACTAGCCACACCTGGCCTGGCCAAATAAAAAACGAGATACATGGGCATAGTTTAGTAGTAGTAGTAGTAGTAGTGTGTGTGTTGATAAGGGCGTTTCCCAGAGCGAGTTCAAAAAAAATTTGCACAATTTGTTGGACATTTTTGTCGAAAAACCGCAAAAATCAATTGCCAGTTCAAGTGTCCCGGGGCAGTTGTTCCTTCTCTGTGTGTTAGGGTGTGTATAGGAGTGTGTGTGTGTGGTCTCAATTCAATTAATATGCAAAAATTTCCCAGTGACATTTCTATTGAGCGTAATTGAATCATAGCCGCCGTACTCCTACGTTTTCCCTACCTTTTCCCCCCTGGGAGCTATTTTTCATGTTTCGTTTGTAGGAGAGTGTAATTCCAGCTGCCATAGCTTTGTTTTTAGTCCAGCTAGTTGACAACTCTATTCGATGTCCACCCGCTGGGCAAGATGCATTTATCACGCGGCCACACTCCACCCCCGTCGGATCCCAAAAACCGAATCCTAACCCTAGCCCTAGATAGCAGCGGGTGGTGGCCAATGTCCGGCCTGGAAGCGATTAACCTTCCCGTGGAGTGGTGTCAGTTTAAAGTTGCCATTAACACGCCATTGTTTGGCCTTTATGGTCATTTCCCACCCCTATCATCTGATATATACTCCAGATACTATACTGTCCGGATCCCCGATCTAATTTCTTAGCAGTTGATTGATATGTCCAGCAGTCCATCGAAATTAGACACTATTTTCGGAAGGAAATGTGTGAAAATTGAGCTGTGATAGTTTTCGAATCTTCTGGGCTTTCAATTCCCTTCGATGATCGGTTTTAATTAAAAAATAGATTATAAATATCTCCCACAGGACTGAAAAACTTCTCTCAATTTGCCTAAAAAAAGGAAATACTGGTAAAAAGCCAGCTAACGTATAAAGAACTTCTTAATTTATATTTTTAACCGATTTCTGGTAAAACTAAGAAATCGATTTGATTAAAGAATATATACTATAACCTCTTACCAAATCAAATCCCTGAAGAATGAAAACCGGACATTCCTTGATGACCATAAAACGCATTTGAAGGGTCAAAAGTAATCAGGAAATTGTTGCCATTACAGGGAGCGTTTAAACGACAGCTGCCGGACGGAAAGTCATCGATTTTGTTTGTCTTTTCACTCGAATCGATCGGAAAAAAAGGGAGCAATTCCAACAATTGCACTAATTTCGAATTAAATTTTTAATCTCCAGCCAGCAACAAATCCACCCACATGCGTGGCTCCTTCCGGTTTCACCCCTAGTACGGGTCATCTATCCACTGACCGGCGGTCATCCAAGCGCCACACCCTCACCACCAACCCGAAAACAAAGACAAACGTCAAAATTAACGAAGGATTTGGCGATTTAACGCTCAAAAACCAAACACAAGATGAAAATGCGACTCGATCCGCAGAGTGAAATCAAAACTCGGACACAAAATTAAATTCCAAGTGAAGGGATGAGCTGGAGAAAGGCGAAAGGCGAGACCTAAGCCGATTTGGAACGCCCACAACAATTTGTAACGGCCGCCGGACAATGGTCCTGCCACGAGACGAGTGCGTGTGCCAGCCTGATGGTCATGATTTCTATATAACCGGGAATCGGGGACTCTATTGGCACCTATGTGGAGGGACAACAGCGGGCGGTCAGTGAGGGTTACGGTATGAGTAAGCACTGAGAGAAAAAATGGGATCCCAAACAGCTATTATCTCCTAGTTACAAGATAATCTTGTTAAAAATGCTTATTTTATAATCTTTTTTTGAATCTTAAAAGTATTTTAAGTATTACTACATTTTGAGTATGTAGCATATATACTTTTCTCCCAGTGTAGCCACGAGCCAAAATCGAATCTTTTAGGGACTTTTCGCTTTGTTTGCCACTTTTATTGGTGGCTGCTCTGACGCCCAGATAAATCCCGACTCAGACGTCGGCGTCCAGTCAGCCAGGTGTGTTCCCTGACCCTCAGCACCTACGCCCCTTTCAAGGGGAATGGGTAAGGGGCAGCCTGACCCTAACTGGACAACGCCCTTGATCATCTAGTCCCGTGCACAATTCCTTATTGTCTGGCCTTTGAGGGTAGCTCCATTGTAAAGTCCTTTAATTGCTTCTGATTGAGTTTTATTTTGGCTGCATCGATTTTTCATCGCCAGCAGTAAATGCAACCGAAACAGAAACAATCAGGGACAATGGCCAGGACTTTTGGTGTTGACGTGGCGATGACTCTATGGAATCTTGACCCATTCATAGAATAACCCCTATGTTGCCTTCTTTTGTTTATTGAGAAGATTGCAAGTTATAGACCAAATACAATATCTGTAAGATACATAGTTTCCCTTTCAGTAAAGTACAGCCATTTGATGATTATGAATAATAATCTTACATCTTTCTAAGGCTCAACCTAGACAGTCACTCTCATATTCAATATCTTAAACTAAACATAAATCCAACTCATCTGAATCCATCTTTCCCCAATCCAATCCATCCAATAACTCATTCGATTTGACTGGCAGACCGAAGACCGATGATGGTTTTGGGGCCAATCCTTTGCCGTAAAACAGGGCGAGCATAAAAGTGTCAGGCAACCTCATAAACAGCACATAAAATCCAGAGAGAGGAAGCCAGGACGACGTACCTATACCTATAGCTATTGCATAAATCGTGTGGCCGCAGTTTGGGATTGGGTTGCGGCTGTTGGAATATCTTATTTCATAAGCAAATAAGATATAAAGCTAACTGCAAAGTGAAACCCCCTTTTCACCCGGCAAAGAAGCAGCGAAGATGAAGACAAAGTTTACGCAGATTTTGCCGCAGAAAAGCCAGAAAGGAAAAGCGCTTCTTGGAAAATCCCATCAAAATTCTGGCCACACCGCTCACGTATCCAGCCAGTTGCCCCAAGGGAGTTTCCACCAGCGAAAGGGTTGCCACGACCGCACCTTCGAGGGGTTGGGATTGGGGTCTGGGGATGGTTGACAAAACCTTTTGACTTTCGGCTGTGGCGAAAATCGCGCCGAAACTTTGACCAGAAATATTCAGGCCCAGACAGGCAACACGCCCCCAAGGAACATTCGGCGGTTTTCCGCGGCATTCATAAATTCTGGGGTTGCCAAGGGGTTAGAGGTTTCCTCCTTTCTTGCTACAGGGGAAAGCTGGCTTTAAGCTGTTTGTGCGTGCCACAAACAAGTTAATAAACTTGTCAAAAATGCACGAACAGGCCCTGAGGTAATGAGCATAAACTGTGAGTCTTATGAACTTGATATAAACTGAGGAACTTTATATAGAAGGAAGCCTCATCTAAACACCTTTTCCATATTATAATTGTTAAGTTTTTATTAAACTTATAGTGAAAAGTTCCCAATCCATATTTACACAATATTTTACTACACTTATGAGGGTGTCCAAGTCTGAGTAATCGATTTGGCTGCCCCGAAAGCTGACAACACCTGCTCGCAGGACAAAGGATTACAGAGGTGAGATCCTGGCGGTGCATCTGCCTATATGAAGATATGATATATAGATATGGAGGTGTCTGCCCTGGGGCTTAGGACGCCTGCACAGAGTGGCATAAAATTCAAATAAATTTCCAACTCCAACGAACGAACACAAGTTCCATTTTTCATGATCAATGGGGGTGAGCGAGCATTAACTGCAGCTCCGAAGGCATTACCTTTCCCATTCACGTTCGGTGGCTTCCACTTCCCGGTTAGTGGTGCCCATCCTTAGCCCCTCCAACCCTTTGCCTGTTTAACCAGTCCAGTTCAGTGAGCGAGCGGCAATTCACAATTTTATTTTCATTTTATTACACGAAACAAAGACAAATTACATAAAATATGTTTGCCAGTTTCAGTGCGAGTCGAGTATGTATCTGCATCTGTGAATGCGAGTATCTTGTGGATGTGTCGGCCCACACCTTGCGGCTGCGTTTTTTATGTAAATTGCGCCGCCGGCTCAGACATCCGAATGCCCATTAATGCCCCAAAAGACAGAGGTGGCTAGATACTCTAGAGAAAGAGACAGGGCATGAGACGCTGAGTTCATCGCGCCTGAAATTGCTAAAGGAAGTTGTTACTTTGTAATTAAAATTTGAGATTGATTAACTTATTGTTCGTGTGAGTTTTACAACCCGAAACTATTACCGGCACTTTGATGGTTTGATTTTGGCTTTCGTCTGGGGCCCTGCTCCGCTCCTTCAAAGTCCTCTTAAGGTTTCGGCTTTTGTTTTTTATGGTTGCCTCACTCACGGCAAAAAGTTGTTGAACTCTGCTTAATGAGACCAGAAATCTCACTCTGACTAGTTTTAATTCTGCGCAATTAATCGCTCAACGTTTTAATTTGGGCTTAGAATTTGATTGGCTTTTGCTGTAAAGTGAAAGATGGCTAAATTGGAGTCTAGATGCAGGCCCTTTCTTTCACATATTTCAAGGAACTGCCTTTCCAGATAGAAATGTTCTTTAGATTATGGATAAACCTAACAAGAACTATGAGTTTCTTACACTTTAAGCCTGCAAATGCATTTAATACAAGATTTTATTTGGCTTTCTTTATTGCATTTTCATGGCTTTTCAACATTTCCAGGAGATACCATCGCTGGCGGCGCAAATTGAGCTGAACTCTTCAGTTTGAAACCTTAAGCCATAAATAAGAAATTTTTATCTGAAACATTCGCCGAGGCGAGCGGGAAAGTTTCGGACGTTTGCTCGACCGAGCGTAGAAATGAAAATAAAAATACTAAAAGGCGAAATTCGAGTAAAAATGATGGAAATAAAATACGAAAAGTACGAGAGCTGAGCTGCTACGTCCTGGCCATAGCTGGCGGAATCTATGCGCCGGACCAGGAAACTTTTCAGTCACGAATCGAGCTCATGTCCTTGTTTGTATTAGGCGGACGTGTGCCAATGAAGACTCGAGGACTGGCCAGAAAGTTGCGCTGTCCATCAGCTCGGGGCTTATTGCTTACTTATCTGGCCAGGACCAAGTCTAAGGGAGCATCACAGCCCCCACCCTCATCCCCTTCTGCGACTTATGAAATACTTACTAACGGCTTTATTTGACCAGCTCACCACCGGACTGCTGATGAAGCCAAGGGTGGGCCAAAAAAAAAAAAGGACACCTTGATGCAGACCAAAGAGCTCAAAGGAGCAGCGCCGCTCGGAAAATATTTACTCAGCCAGGACGCTGTTCATATTTTATTTATGTTTACGTAGAAAAAATCAATTCCCCTATAAGCTATGCATGTGAGGGAAATCCTTTTATGCTGCAGCATTTCAGCATTTTCACATTTCCACATTTCGGCAGATGAAAATCAATTTTTAAACTTTTCGCAATAATCCCCCCGCACAAATGGCAGCCAGTTCCTGCCCGTAGAAGTATCCTTCTTGAGCACATTTATTTGCCATAATACGGGATGTACATACGTGATCCCCGGCGGATGGCGGTGGCACTGAATTGCAATCGAATTCTGGCAGGAATTTCCCTTTTGACCGCCTGTGGTTGAAGTTTGGAAATAAAAATGATTCCATATGAATTATAAATTGCTCGATTTATGCACATTTCCACGGCCAGCTGGCAGGGGTTTTCCGAGGCTTTTAGGTTAAGTGGTTTTATGAGCCCGTAAGATTGGCAAATCTCTTGGTCAAAAGTGATATCATTTTGCACTTTTTATGATGAAATCAAATGTGTTTCTGAGTGGTTTTCGAAACCCAATATGCTTAGATATCTTAGATATGATTTAATATTCTTTGATTTAGGTATTAGAAAGTACTTAAGAACCACTTTCAGTGGTTAGGTAAGCCATCTTAAACCATTTAGCATGAGCTATTATATAAGTTCCGGATCTCTTTGATTACCATTTGATTTCCCTTTATTGTAGCCGATATGCGAGGGTCTGAGAGAGGGGCATGTAATGCCCGAAACCGACTATAAAATGCTTTCTTATAATTGGTTTTCGATTGCACACTTGCACTATTGAAAAATGCTTCAGCTCTTTTTCAAGTTTTATTATAATTGAAATTCCCGGGCGGCGATTAATGCCAACGAAAATAATTCAAATAAATTAAAATGCAATTAAATAAATCGAACGAATTCGCCGCGATTCGCGAGTCGGGTCGAATCCCAATCGGATCTCGTGAAATTGTTGCAACAAAAAAGAGGCAGCAACTACAAAAAGAAGGAAAAAATTGTAGACGCGCAATATTTTTTATGTGCTGATTAAAAAACATTCCTTGGATATTGGCCAAAATATGCAGCGGACGACGGTCCGCCGTTGGTTCCGAGGCATTTAATTTGCATTTACGATGAATCTCTTTTTACAATGTTTTTCATTTTATCTTTTTTTCTCATTTTGTATCTGTATCTCTGCGGCAGCATCATCGATTCGGATTGATGGCCCGCTCGACAGTTGTTCTTGTTTCAGTTCGTTTTGTTTTTACTTTATTTTTGCCTTATTTTTGCTTTATTTTTACTTTATTTTTAATTGTAATGACAGCTCATTGGTTTCTTTGAACACTGCCAAAGGGGAAGAGAGGAGCTGCCAGCAGTCGACTGATGCTGCAATTAAGAGATAAAAATATAATTATTGCAATTGCACTAAAGTTAAAAAGAGCCTCAGACCCCAGTCTGTCAGCGGCTCAGAATCGAAGAAATTTCTTTTTGTTCTCCAATCTTAAACTATTTTCGGAGAGCGTCTGCATTCCCAAAATGATTAAACATAAAGGTTCTCGATTAAAAAACAATTCTTTCTGATTCATATATTCCTCTGAATGTATCTTAAGAGGTAAAAGTTTGTTCGCTTTCTAATCTAATTTAGTGTTTCATTTCATTTATTTTCCGATCTGCTTATCCTGCTCTCTGAAATGCCAAACTACATTTATACAGCAATTATTTCGATCAGTTTATTTTCTGTTTTTTAGTGATTGATTTTGTTCTGTCTAGATCTGCCATTTGCCTCTGCCTTCGAGCTGTCAATGTACGGCAAATATCTTTATAGCAATTTGTGTTGCGGTTTTTTATTCACTTTTTTGTGAAATCAAATCGAACCTTGTTAAATGTTGAATTCGGCTGACATTCCGCTTCTGCTTCTGCTTCTGCGGTTATTTCGGGAAGGTTCTCATTGAAAAGATATGTACCCAGGGACGGGATGCGATTTATTTAGTTGTCACGTTTTTTATAGATTTGCTGATTGTTAGAGAAGAAATTTGTTTACTATAAGATATAGTTTCCCTAGCTGATCATTTTATTGTCTTAAACAAAGTCTTTACTAAAGGCAGTTAATTAAAATAATACAAAACTTTAGGCCCTTCCGGACTGCTCTTAACCTCTTAAGTTTAATGGCGAATGCAAGTGGATTTTACTATTCATTATGTTTTATGAACCCAACATGACTTCCATATAGTAAACCCCGCACGAAACCTGTGGGAAATTAGCATAAGGCTAGGGGAAAGAGTTGGTCTAAGAACAAAGGGGGTTGGGGCTGAGTGCGCGAGTGTGTGGAAAGGCATTTACCATTTAGCATTTGGCCCAGAGTCTTACTAAGTTGCGACGTGTCCGCCGCTGTTACATATGTATATATTTTAATTTGGTTTCTTTATTTCATTTTAGTTGGCAATAATCAGCGACGCTGCGCTGTGCATATCAATTATTTAGCCAGCGGTAGTAGTAATGGCACCGCACATACCGCACCACTTTCGGCACCGCCCGCAACCTCCTCGCAACACCACCCGCCATAATTCTAATGTCGACCCAGACATGCCGCAGTCACACGTTCAAATTACCCCAATTTCGTGCGGGCAGCGACGGCAAATATGTAAAAAAGTGTTCATAAATGAAATGTGAGGGACGGAGCCATCGACAGGGGTATACACTGAGAGAAATGGTAAGGAAAACTAGACAAATACCCGAGTTACAACCCTTCAAACGTCAATAGTTTTGGCAGGATAAAAAAGATTTTAAGGCAGATTAATCTATTTAAAATTCATTATTTTATCAGACATTTTCTTCCAGTGCTTATATGGGAATGTCTAAGTGAATGGAAACGGTGCGTTGTCGCTTTTTTACCACTAACTGGGCCGATTAGCTTCCCGAATTCGCGCACACGTCCCGGCCATAAAAGGCGTCTCACCATCGCTCTTTAATCTGCCATCAAAATTTTGACGAAAATTGAATTAATCGTATATAGTAAGTAGTGGCCCGTATCTTGGCCAAAATATCGTGTGAAAATGTGTTAAGCAATGCGACCGTTTCGAGGCTTAACTTCAGTGGAGCCTCAGCAATTGCATCGTAATGAAGTTCCCACAGATCGGACTTTGACTTTGACTTTCTTTTGCGAAACCGAAACCGACACCGACACCGAAATTACAAATCTGGCCATGTGCAATTTCCGCAATGGGTAGGAAGATCCGCCCGAAAAGATCTCAACACCAATTCGCAATGCAACATAAAGAGAGACCTGGCCCTGACGCATATAAATCATCGGACAGGAACGTAAAACCTCCTGGTTTAATATGGAACCAAGGCTGTGGACTTCTACGGTGGCTTCAGGGCTGACAAAGAGCTACATTAACTTGGATTTTGGGCTTATTTATAAAAATATTAAATGACTATATTAAAAAAAACAAGATTTCGGTTCATAGACTAACAATATAACCCTAGGAATACTTTCAGTTAAGTTCCTTTAAGTTTAAGATGGGAAAAACATGAAGAAAAGTGAAATTTTTGTTATAAGAACCACTTTTCTATAGGGAAAAGTTTTACATAAGTTTAAGATTCTCAAACTAATATAATGAATAATATTTAAACTTTCTATCTTCCCTCCCTGGTCTTTTTAGAACGCCTTTGATAAGTCATAACTAGGCGTAACCGCTGACACCCTCATAAAAGCCAGTCAGAAATAAGCGGGCTCAGTGGATCGGAGCGGGACTAAAGCTTTGGTGGGTGGCTCGAAGAATACCAAAGGGGGAAATCTCCTGCAAAAGAGAAGTTAAAAATGAAAGAAGCGGGAAGTGGGCCTAGTGTCAGGTTCAGTAGTCTTCATTACAACGGCGGGGTGAGTCGAATGGCTAAAAGAGAAAGATGACTACAGGCGAAATGGACACTTAAAGTGGCCAAAGCAACCAGTTGGCCAACCAAATGGACGCCGAGAAGGCAATTAACCGATTTTTAAATATGTTTGGCCAGCTTTATGACTCGATTACAGCTGCCCAAGAGCAACAGCAAGAGCGAGAGCCCAGGGCCAAAGGCCCTGAGCAGAACTTTTCATGAGCGTTGTGAATGCGATTTATTTCGATTATGGAAAGTCGCTGATTTGGAACTAATTACCAACAGGATTGGCACCTCTCGCCTTGTAAATGGAGCTGGAGAAGCTGCGTTTCAAAGGTACAAAGCCCATTGATCATTTACATTTAACTTAAAAGAAGTTTCTATTCAATAAGAACGAGTCTAAGGGCCAAGTTAATTACCAATCTCATTAGAGAAACTTTATAACTGATCTGTAGTCTTTTTTCCAAGAAATAGTTTTGCAAGTTATTACTCATGGACAGATAGCATTTTCTTGACCATTTAGTAAAAGCTTTTACTTGTAGTTCTCGTGAGTGGGCACCAACATATCGTTTAAACACTTTTAAGCCAAGTTAAAATGCATGGCCATAGAGGTAAGCGACTTGCTGGCAGTGCTAGCAGCTCAGTTTTTACCCTCATATGATTTTTGAATTATAAATATTGCATTTACTTAGAAACATTATGAGGTTTTACTAATGATTGCTCATTTTTAAGCCTTACTGTACATCCCCAGTGGGTAAACCCATAACGTAACTCAAAGGCAAATCAGTTTAGCTTCTATGCCCTGGCCAATTAGGCTTTGAAATTATTAGAGAGCACTTGGCATTCATATTCAAGCTATTCACATTCAATCGAACTCGAATTGTCGCCGCGAATTGTCATAACTCTCGATGTCGTCGCATAACTCAGCCGATATCTGGATATCTGGATATAGCCAAGAGGGGGAGTGCGGCGGACTCACCGACCGACCGACCGACTGTTGACGGTGTCAAGGTGTCCGCATGACTTTGTCGCTGCTTTGGCAATTTATTTATTGGATAGCCTGGCCAAAACAACAGCAACAGCAACAACGGCTTGCATCGATCGGTGCTCGATAAACGACTATTGCCATTGCAACTGCAGTTTGAGCCGCAGCTGAGCTCTGAGCTGGGCTTGTGGAAAAGCGACAAGTTATGAATATAAAATATGCATAAATATGCAATGTAAACGCAAGCACGGGCACGAATAAAGCATGTCCAAGTAATAACAGAATATAATAAACTAAATTATTAAACAAATGCAAATGCGATTCCCCATAAACTTATCTCTGATCGCCAGACTAGAACTAAACGCTGTTAAGGCTTCTGGTGACCAGAAAGCAACACACAGCACAGCCAAGCGGAGATGCCCACACGATCTTTTGCTATAGATATTGATACGAATGGCTTTCTGAGGAGGGGAGAAATTCCACCTTGATCGGAGAGTTTGGTTAAAGACCAGCGAACGCAGCTTAATTTGTTGGTTCTACAAATCGGAGATGTTGGCGTGGCGATAGGCGTAGGTAAGCTTGGCTTTTCGGCTGGGTGGGCTTTCGTTTTTATTACTTTTATTTCCCTTGGAAACTATTAAGATTGTTAATTTAAAAGTTATTGGTTTTCGTTTGACTTCCTGATCTATTTTTGAAATATTTCTTGGCTTATTTTCATGCCACAATAACCACATTTTAAGCCACATTTAAGTTAGCATTCCGCTGCCTTTTGGCTAATTCATGCATATTTATTTTAGTCTCTTTTTTGGCTGTATAAAATTAATGAAACTCTTGGACCTTCAGAGGTCCCTGGACCCCAACGTAAATCATATTTGAGATGTCGCATCTTAAATTCACAGTCGGAATTCCATTGACGAATTGGTTCTTCCGCCCGCTTTTGGCCAACTTCAACCGCTGGTCGCCGTGTTTTTGTGCTTTTGGAAATTGCTTTGCTGGCGCCTACTTAACGTCCGTCCAGCAATGTGAAAACTTACTTTCTGTCTTTCTTTTTTTTTTTTGTTTTTGGTTTTTGCGGGATCGTGCGCATTCCGCTGGATTCCGCAGCCAAATTGATGGCGCCAAAATTCAAGAAGCTCAGTCAGAGTCCCAGTCCCATTCCGCCTGGGAAAGGCAAGAAGTCAGTGGCAGACGGCAACCGTCATTCGCATAACCATACCCACATTGATGGTTGAACAGTGCAAGTCATAAGAGTAAGGAAATTAAAGGAAGTTAACCTATTCTTAAATTTTTCATTTTAGTAAGCTTATAAGTTAATAAAATCTATATATATTCTTAATATAAAGTTGAATAAAATCTCTCAAACTTGTCAAACTATTCAAAGTTAAGTTCTTCTTTTCTGGACAAGCCAACTTATAACTAAAGACCGCACTGTACTAACTTGAAGGAGTGGAGCATTTGTCCCATAAATGTCATTTCGTCAGAGTTTTTCACGTCGCCGCTTAGATGTCAGCTCCCCGGGGCCTTGAGAGCTTGGCCTTAAATTATTCTACGCACAGTCGCGGCCGTAATATGAATTTTGAATACAATTATTGCAAAAATGTTTCCCCCACCAAACTGCAGAAAAAAACTGCAGCGAAGGAGGGAAATTCTGCATAGTCGGTCACTGGGTTGTGAGTTGGCTTAGATGGCTATACCATGGCCAATATCCAACCGTTATTTGCGTGCCAATCTGCCGAATCATTAATAAAAATTATGTCAAAATAATCACGCCACCAGTTGGAACCAGGACAGACAGCAAACCTCGACCTTTGATAAATGAAGCGCCTCCAGGGTGCACTCGAAAACCCTTCCTCGGGATCTGGGATCAGGAATACGGACAGGAGCGACTTAATTACATGTGCAAACTCTGAATTTGAATGTCATCATTAGTGGCGCCACGAAAGAGGGGAAAGTGCGGCCTGTTCGAGGCGACACTGATCCGATTCCGATTCCGATTGTAGCTCCGATTGCCGGTGAGATCATTAATTACTTTATTACGGAAATCAAAATGTCAGCTTGCCTTTCATCGCATTCAAAATGTTTTCAGTTTCAGTTTGAGTTACAGTTTCGGTTCAGTATGTTTTGTACACTCGATTCCCCTTCATGTCACAGCGTGTGTTTACATAATGTGGAAAATTAATGATGAATTTGTTGGCTAAGTGACGCCGAATCGCCGTATCTGAGTCAGAATCGCAGTTGCTGACGCGCCAAAAAGTTCAAAAATGATAAATTGCTTCGATTACACGCGGGGTAGACAATTTTTTTAATTTTCTTTAATGATTGCTGTAAAAAAAATCAGGGAAGTTATAGGGAAATGGTAAGGGAAATGTTAGGACTTAATGCATGAAAATGGAAATACATCGAAGAAAGAGATATTTGATGTTTTAGTTAGACTTTAACTCTGGTTAAGCCAAAACAGGAATTTGGCTGACATTTTCTAAGAACAATAAACTTTAATAAATAACCTCTATTACTCTAAGAAATGATTTAATCATCCTAGGTGATTATCAAATAATTAAAACCAGCCAAACCTGAAAAGTGAATACTCCAAAGAAAACAGGTTGTCTTAGCCAATTTTTGGTAGATTGCCAACTTTAGCTGGACCGCCTTCCGTTTCATCTTAATTTGCATAAGCGCCGCGCACAAATCCGCGCTCCACATTCAACACGCGACTCGGGATCGGAGTTGGACCTGGAATCGGAATCTGAATTGGAGTCGGAATGGATATGGTTGTGGCTGTGGCGAGGAGGAGGAACTCTCACTCTTTCTGTCTGTGGACCCAGGCCATATCTCAGGGACATTCAATGTGCAGGCATAACAAATGAATTATTGACGTTTTTAAGCAATATTCGCCAATATGTGCTGGCCAGAAAGGAGCAACAGCAACAGAAACAGAAAACGGCCTCAGAGACCCAAATCGAGGACCAGGGACCAGGCTCGAGCCGTTGAGAGATATGAAAATTGTCAACGTGGGCTTTCATTTGCTTAATTTAATTTCGTCTCTTTGTATTTTGTCGCGTCTCTCATTTGTTTTAACGTTTTAACGAGGATGTGGACGGGACCCAGACAAACTGAATTGGGGTTGGAGATGCACTGAGAGAAACTTCCCTAATGGAGTAGAGATTTTTACATAAAATGGGGCAAGAAAGAGGCAAAGATCTAAAATGTATAAAAAAAATATAATTTATAAAATTCGAAAAAATTTCTAATTAATTCAATAGTTTTTCCTACAGTGCTCTGGTACAGGAAAAGAGTGTGGGTATGAGACCGGGTCCGCTCGTCTTTCATTTTCGTGACTGTCGTCCCCGAACTGGGGAGCTCAGGTAGGAGCGAAAAAGATCTTCCCAGGTCGCATGTAAATCCCAGCTCGTTTGGGCCAGAGAGCTCTACTCATTAATGAATTTAAATGGTCTCCTTAATAATATTTAACGGCTTCTTTGCCTGGCTTTATGATGACAATATTTTTCCGAGACCCGTAGCCCGGGTCTCTCGTATTTAATGGCCCTGCATTGGCATTTGACAGCTGACAAGTTCGTTCGCAAAGTGTTGTTGAGGGGGAATGGTAAGGGGGAAGGGGGCTTAAGGGGGATTTCACATAAAAACTCTCAGATTATGACGGTATCAATAATTCCCTTTCATAAGCGGCCATCTAGAGTTGGTCAATCTGTTAGCCAATTTATCTCATAGATTCCATTTGATGTACGTGAAAGCCAAAAAAAAAAGAACATATTATCCTGCAACACACCCTCTGAGGATAACACATCCCCCTCGCTGTCGAACTTATCCAGTTGTACAAATCGATTTTTGATTGAGTTCATTAGAGGCCAAGTCGAGATGCCGCAACAGGAGGAATCCTGCGAAGATTCCTATTCCTTATCGCCGCACCACATCACCCACACATATGGGAGGTAATGCCTCCCAGGAGCTTTTCTCGGCAACCGGAGGCAGTCGAGCACTTGGCCAAATCATTTTTGTTATTAGCGAAAATCGCGTCGAGTGATTTACTTTTACTTTTGTCTTACTGCCTCTCTCGCCCATTTACTTTGATTCATCCACACACGAGCAGTATTCAAGGGGGCAGGGGGCAGGAGGGGCTTTATCATCTATCGGTCAGGCGTTCGGTCCAAAGTGGCATCCCAAAGTGGCAAGTCCCTGCACAAATCCTAATTGGATTTATGTGTAGAAATGGATTATAGCTTATGCTTCCAACTTGCCTGCCTTTTTCGCCTCTAATTGCAGTTGCTAGCGGGTGGGAATCAGCTGTCAGTCCCATGGTTTTCATCAGCCTTCGGGGGAGCTAAAGCAGAGCGCTTAAGTTTGAGATAGCTATAAAGGACAACAAGTATTTACTGATATTTGCAATATATGTATTTGGATTTAAGTTATAAAACAAAAATTAACATTTCAAGATGTGAATGCAGTTTTATTTCAAATTTCATTTCGAACTCAATGAGGTATTACACTCCACATTCTGACAATTTTTAGCCTTGTTACTGGCAAAATCCCAGGCCATATTTAACATTATATTATATTAACCAAGCCTCCTATTTATTGGTCAACAATTAGATCAAAGAATACTAGCAAATAATATATGTCGGTTTATTTGCAGTAACTTACAAAATTAGAAGCCCAGATAAAAGACCAATGACTTGTATGACTCACTGAAAATTTGAAAGTTACATTGGAGTCCCAAGACCAAACCAACAGGCATGTGTGTGTTCTACCTGCTGGATGAGTTCTGGGTACCGTTAATATCGATATACGATAGATAAGACCCACCGAATGATATTTATGCTATCGTGATGATCACCACTCCATGATTTCCAAAATTCCTCTTCAAAAACGAAACTCAACTCAACTAATAAACCTTCTCGGATATTTATGACACGATATCATCTCGGGCCACTCGATTTCCAGTCGAAAGCCAAGTCTCCTGTGGGTCTGAGCTGGGAATGTAGTCGAGACCGAATGTCTGCCAGGGAATCGTTTCGAAATATTGGCCATTAAAATGGGATAGAATAGCCCGGGCGATAACCACCAGAAACTGTGGCGAGTGGAAGAGTTATGCCTTGAATGAAATGAGTATATAAATATTTTATCAGTGGCCAGAAATCAGATATCTCTTTTCTCATAGAGCTAATTTATGGCTTCCTTTGCACCCCAACCCCATGGTTCTGGAACAGCCAGACTCTCAGACACCAGGCCAGCTCATTATGATCCCAACAGAAAATCAATAAAAATATATCGTACACAAATATTTGAATGGAGTTTGGAAATGGCCATGGAGGTGGAGGTGGAGGTGGAGTTTGTGATCGAGTAAGAGCTCGGAACGGCAGCGCATTCCTCTAAAGGAAATTCTGACTGTTTATATATTTATATCTTTTCTGTTTAGATTTTTTTTTACCTTTAACGAGTTATTTAGAAATCAATCGCCTGCTCTTGAATTATGAAGATCCTAAGCGCAGATAGTTCAGACTGATTCTGACCAACCGATCGTCTTGGCCCACACAAATTAGCCTTAAATGTTGTCTACTTTGCCCAGGCGGCCATCTTTCTATGATCCCCAGCCTCTGGTCTCCGCTGCTGAATGCAAAATCTCAGCGCATCTCATTGATTTGTAATTCTCGGGCACAGCATAAATTCTACATGTGAAATCTGATAGCCACGGCCTGGAAATGGCCAAGAGATGGAGCTGGAGCTGGAGCTGGAGCTGGATCCTGCTCACTGCGCTATTTTGCGGCAATCATTTGCACCTCGCTCTGCCTCCAGGCCACAAATCTTATTTTATTCAAAGTGCCCATGCGTAGGTCGAGTCCGTATTTGCATATGCCGCTGCAGACTGCGGCCTCAGAATCCAAGACGAAGCCAAACCCAGTCTGAATGGCTGGGTACAGTGGTGTTCACTTGGATAGGTTCAAAAAGTCAACTTAAAACTTGAAAATGTTAAAATAAATAGGATAATGAATAATATGTATAGATTACATTTTCTAATTTTCCCAACGCATATCTAAAAACTTTAAGAAAACTCCTATTTGAATGACCTTTACTGTGGAAATCCAGCTTAGCTGGACTTGGGCACATTTATGAATCAACGCCAGGCCCGCCATTTCATTCAATAAAACACGAGGAGTCCGCTGCCCTCTCTCCTTGCCACTTTTAAGCCTTTTTTGAGCAATGTTCAATGCACGACAACGACATCCAGTGGTTGTTGTTGTTATTGTTGCTGGTGTTGCTAACCCGCGGAACATAAATATTTCGACACTTTTGCATGCGCGACAAACATGTGCGAAAATGGCATAAAAATATGGCAGGCCAAGGCATCGCAAGGGGATGGATTCAGGGGGGATTTCAAACCAGGTCTGATGGCCATTTAGTGGCCAACAAGCTAAAAAGGGCTTCAGGAGGCTAACAAGGTGTTGCAAGATTGGCGGGGAAAGATGCAAATTTGTCGCTGGAATATGATCATAATTCATGCAACAAATAAGTATACGCTGGAGGTAGGTGACCAAATCCGAGTGAGAATCTGGATTCGTCCCACGCGAGATGATCACAACCGGATGCTGTGTGGAGTTCGCATATTTAACTTCAATTTGTTGGCCCAAACTGAGGTTAGGATTCCAGGCTGCACACTATCGACATTCAAGATTTTGTAGTTTTCTCCACTTACGTTAATTTTGAAGGTGGGCCTTTCTGTCTTTGATTCTTCCTCTCAAATAGACTTTTTTTAAATATGATCAACCTATCACTCAACTTAACTTTTTATGAACTATTTCTAATTCCTTTAGCTAAGTGATTTTCCCATGGCCACGATCCCAAACTGGCCACGAAACCGGTAGCAAACTGGGATCCCACCGCAGACGACTCCTCCATCGCCGCCAAGTGGCCGACGACAGGCGCTGCGAATGTAATAAGCGATTAAAACATCTTTAAGCGGCCGATTAGCTCAGCGGGCGACTGATCCGGTCGGATCCCACTTGGCACCCGCTGCGGAGAAGTCGTTTCGATCCGACTCAGAATCAGAGTCGGAATATATATGGGTTTACCTGAATGGGGGAATGGGATGACAGTGGCGTTACACAGCTCCACAGCTTGCTGGGGCTCTGGTAGCCATCGACTGGCGCTTCTGGGCATTTTACACCTCCGGCTCCAGCGCCACATGGGGTCTCCTCCGACTCGAACCCAGACCAGGGGCAAGTCCAGGCAAGTCCACCGATTATTTCATAATTCACTCAGCCGGGCGGGGCCACGTTTATAAATCTCCTTAATATTATTTTGATAGGGCGCCTAATTGCTGTAAATATTATTTCTGCCTGCCGCCTAATGCTTCTTAGCCAACATTGTTTATTGACTGAAAGTTGCTGGCTGCCTTTTCAGTTGTTTATTTGAAAAGCAATTAGAATTATTATGAGCAGCATATTTATTGCTCGATGAGCTGTTGTTCTTGTTGCTGTTCCCTGTCTTTGGCTAATTGGGAAAATTAATAGCCCGTGGGGGAAATTGCCGATTTCCAATTAAACAATAATCATCTTCAAGTTTAAGTCAGAAAAGCAAGCAGTGAGAGAAAAACGAATGAGGAAAGAGCTTTTAACTAAGGGAAAGGCAGTTAAGTGTGGTTCGAGATCCAGGTCGAATAAGGCGTACACTGGTCTACAAAAGTTTGGTTGCTAATTTATGGAGTCTGGACTCAGAAATCTCTTATAATACTTCCTAAAACAGTAAACTTTACCCTATTTTAAACACCTTCACAACTTTGTTAAACAGTGTAAGAAATCCCGCCTGGGATTGCAGGTGGCAGTGCCTGAAATTATTGGCCAGTTCCTCTTTGGCTCCGCCAGTTTCTTGGTTCGCACAAATCTTTGTGATCTTTGTTCCCATAATTTAAATGTCAAGTTTTGTCTATATTAAAAATTCTGCTGCACATCCCCTCAAATCCAGGTCCAACTTTGATTCGCCTTTGTCTTCCTTTGGGCCACTCTGATGGACGATGGTCCGATGGTCCGACTGTCTGACTCTTGTCTTAGACCATGCTTATTCTCGTTCTCATTCCGATTTCCATTCCGATTCCTTTCCCATTGGGGAGTTTGGTGGCTGTAAAGTTGTTCCTGCTGCTGCCTCTCTTTCGAATGAAAAGAAAATTGCCTTTGTTTGACACGAATATTTTCAGTCAGTTTCTTGAACTTTTCGCTGAATTATCGTATACTCGTATATATATATACGGATGAGTGGCTCAATTTTGGGTGTATAATTTAGGCTGTATGATTGGTGGTGTTTTGATTTTGAGGAACTGGAATTTGGAATATGTTTCTGTAATCGTAAGATACACAAAGACCCATTATAATATCATCTAACTGTAGACTAAAATAAGCTGTTTGTTCTTTCAGGCACAAGGAAACCCAAAAATTGCTGACAACTTGATTATCTGCCATGCTCTAACAATAGAGGCTGCCTTGCAATTGCATAACAACTAGAGTCTTCAGGCGGAGTTGGTGCCACGACGCTTTGGTGATCTGCCCCTCTCGGAGATCCCTGTCAAGAAAGGGTCCCACACAACAGGCAAAACAAGTCGGTTATTACTGATATTCGCGATCGCGAGCGGAGCCATTGTAATTTTCGTGTTTCTGTAACTGCTCTTGAAGGAGGGGACTCGAGATGGCGACTTGGACACGAAATGTGCGCGATGATAATGACAAATCAAACGATGACACACAAAACGACGACGATCGTGTTGGGAAATTGCCGGAGAGGAGACCTTAAGACCTGAGCAGATGATTGGCCATTCCGCTGGATGGATGGATGGATGGATGGATCTACAGCAAGTCAGGTCTCAAAGTTGGCCTGGCGTTGGCGTTGATGGAGATCGGAAAGAAGGGTACGATGATGTTTCCTACGAGGAAGTGCAGCTATGGCTATCAGTTGTTTGATTGCTGGCCAAATAATTATTTATAATTTATTTGGTCGAAACAGCGGAACACAAGCAACAGGAATTCCATTGCCCAACAAAAGGGTTCATGTTCACCTGGCCGAGCAGCCTGGGAACCATATCCATATCGCTCCTCATCTCCAGCCACAACATTCCGTTTTGCGACATTTTCCAAGGATCGCGAATCGAGGGCTTTGGCTCTGGCTTTGGGGGCTCACGCTTAACGATATTCAAAATTCATTACAATTGATATTGTTTCGGATGCATAAATACAAACAAATGGGCATGCCAGTGCCATTCCCAGTCCAACTCCGATCCACCTCCATTCGGGCTTTTTGTTTTATAAGAACAGAACAGGGAACCCAAGGAGGAGCTCCGGCCATGGCCATGGCTCCTCTCGTATCAGCGATGGAGCATCTGCGGACTGTACAAGAAATAACAATCTTACTAATTGGCCGATTTTAGCATAAACAAATGTATTTTAGCTCTAACTATAACCACAGCACCAGCCACTAGCCACCAGCCAGAATGCAGAATCGTTTTGTTCGCCTTTTGAGAGGTGCTTTGCATACGAGGCGAGGGCGATGATCGAGGGGGAGCAGACGAAGGTCTCCTGGCCATGGAGATTGTGTCCCATGCAGACAACGATTATGGCTGCAGGATGGCCAGGCCAGGTCCGCGAGACTCGTGGGATCGCATTAGAAACGGCCCAAAAGCCAGGGGATTATGACCAATGCCATTCCAGTTGACAATATGCTAAAAGCTAAGAAAGAATTCATAACAAATACGAATTTAAAAAACGACCTGACTGGACTATATAGTCAATATATGACCATAATCACTTTCATTTTGATTTCGCAACTAAATCAATAAACTAATCGAAAGACGCTTTCCATCCTCCGCCACAGACACATCTAGTTAGCTATGGCTATGCCCATGCCTTGCCACCGCCAATTGAGCCGGAGCTAAAAAAGCGCATTGAAAGGCGCCGCCAATGGAGGCCATACTCGTAATCGGAATCGATTCGAGCCGAGTTGCGTTGCGCCGAGTCAAGGCTTAAATAAATTCGTCATTATAAATCATGAGTTGGAGCTGCAGTTGGTTTAATTAATCACCGCTGTGCCACAGCGTTGCACAAAAACAAAAAGCTAAAACTGCCGCTGTCTCAACTGCAACTTCAACTCTCAAGCTGCACCACCACGAGAAGCGGCAACTGCAAGTGCTCAGCTGGAGATTTTTGAAAAGATGATATTTATGGCAACTTTGACAGAACTCCCCGAACTGAGCCCGTCGATAGACTCATTCGCTGTGCTTCTGGCCGGGATTGAGTGCCGCACGCGCAGTGACCACCACCGGAGAGCCACTATGGCCAGACGGCACTTGGAGAAAAACTTTAACATTACCGTGGAAAATCCTTATATTTTATTTTCTTAATAAATTTCTTAAATATTTTTTCTGTCTGCATTCTGGATGGACTTCTTGGCTTGCTTTTGGCATTCCACATGTGGCCGGCAATGTCATCGATGTGGACATCGACGAGGCGGGCGACAGTTTTTAATCGCGGCAATAATCATAACTGTGATTTGTATGACTCTGTTGGGGCAGCCACTGCGGCGACTGTCGCAACTCGCAACTTGCAACGCGCAGCTCCTGACCATATTGGTTGCTCCGAGGTGAATTATTAAAGCCGCCGGGCCAATTTATGCGACGCGTTCTCCTTTGAAGCGCTCCAGACGTCATAATGCCGCCCCCTCACTCCCTTCGACTTGTTGTTTGCGGTGATTTGTGCCGCTCAGCGGTGCACCGATATGTATAGGGATATATATATAAGCTTCGATCGGAGGTGGAGCGCCTAGTTGGTGGCTTACCAAATGAGGAGCTGCGTCTGTGGCTTCGCTTTTAGTCGGTTTTTGTGGTCAGCGGAATACGTAATTCGCCCGATGGCCCCACAAGTCGTTCGTCGCATTTACATTCCGTATAAATATTTATGAGAGAAAATAGAGAAGAGATCATTATGATTGAAGAACGACCGACAGATGGCGCTGCATGATGATGATAAAGGGCCATATGAATAAGTCAATTTGTACTATAAAGTAGACTGGGATTTTAAATTGTTCAAATAGTTACTCAATATTAGTAAGATGCATTAAAATATATCTTAACTTAACCCCTTTCCTACTCAATTTTCAAGCTTAGGTGTGATTTTCGCATGGCGGCTGCCGGAACTAGCCAGTAAAGGTCCCATAGGGAAAACCGGGGTTATTAAGTGCCCGATGCGTAACTCCGTAACTTGTAAACTCCAAAACTCTGGGGTTGGCCCCGAGGGGCATCCGAGATCTGCGGGGCCTAGGAAGTCTGTCATATTGAGTGCGCACGAACAAAGAGCGTTGAACGAAAATTTGTTACCGCCTAAGCAACAAATTGCACGCCCCGAAAACTCACACACTGGCAGAGGCCTAAACTTGAACTGACATTTTACATAAGGCGGAATTATACATACATAGGTGCTAACAAAGGGGGTCAGGATAGGGGGAGGGAAGGGGTTTTGGCCAGGTAGGCAGACCCGCTGAGCAAAGGCCCCGAAAAAAAGAGTTAATTTGCATAATTACGTTGGAGTGGGAACACGGGGGCAGTGGGTTGGGTCGTGGTGCATTTTCAGTAAGCCAATGCCAGAGAACTGACTGATGGCAGGTACACTAAAGAAAATTAAGGAGACTAAGTATAAGAAGTTTAAAATAATCAGGAAAATTTTTAAAATCTTTGTCAAGTTTCATTTTCATGTGGGCTAAGGACTTGCTAAGTTCATTGACCATTTCGAGGGGAAATCTCAAGTTCCTTTGCTGATTTTCTTTCACTGTGGATGATGGAAATGGCAGGGAGGTGTGAAAGGGGTGGGGAAAAAGAGTGCACGAAAACGAAACGAGGCACGAACAACAACAACAACAACAGCAACGGGAAAAAAATGAAGTCGCTTTATCATTTTTAGCTGGCGGCGCTGTTTGGCCAAAGTGTGGAAAATAAATGTATGGAAATTTGCATACGAATTTCGAATTTCAAATGGCGCTGGCTCTGGCTCTGACTATGGCTCTTTCCACCTCCGTTGAATGGGATTTTGGGCTTGGGGTTGCGGCCCGTTAGGCGACTCCCACACTCGTCCCGTCTCTTTCTGCAGCGGCTCCAGTTCCACTTGGAGTGGATGCCATTGCCCATGGCCACTTGAAACGGGCGGTGGGTTCGCCAGGGTCACGCCCACTCCGCCACTGAACACACACACTCTTACATATCCGCACTCAATGGAAATATCCTTATAACGTAATTAAATATGTACTTTACGTTTAGTACAGAACTTTACTGTAATAACGTAAGAGTTATGTATATAACGTAGCGAGTTCTTAACGAGATTCAAGTTGTTAAGTTGGCAAAACTAGACAACTACTATATGAATTGGTTAAAACTAAATCCCATTTCCGTTTAACTTTGTATAAATGAAGGGCCTATAGCCATGAACCGCACTGTCAGTGTGTAATATTATTTATTATCACTCATTGAGATGAATATTTGTTGGCACTGCCGGCGCTGCATTATTGCGGTCTCTGTTGATTTAATTAATTAAATCGCAGTTGTTTTTTTAATTGATTGACAGATTAAAAACAAAACCAATTAACAATTTTAATACAACGGCCAACCGCATAATATGCCATAATAAAGAGAGAGCCCAGCTGCCTGAGTGCGTGGGGGGGGGGTCAGTCCCTATGCGAGAGAGCGAGGGAGAGGGCGAAACGCAAACAGATTGATACACCCACAAACACTCATGGCGATGTCATAATCCGTTATTCGCATTGACAGCGATTTTAATTAATGAAATCACTCAAGGGAAGTTGGCCAGAACTGCCGGGAACCGCCCCCAATGGTATTGGCCAAAACCGAACACTAATTAAAACCGTCAAGTCGGGGCAGTGGAGTTATTTGTTAAGCCAATTCAGTTTAAACTATTTCATTTTTTATGAAAGTACAAAATCTGTTTCACGGCTGAATTGGCCAAAAGCTTTACAAATTGATTGAAATGTTTAAGCTTTATTGATCAATTTGTTGTTTGGTTTCTCCAATTAGTAACTTTTACCAACTATTATTACTTTTATAAATCTTTATCCCAAACTTTAGCGATTTCCTGATCAGTTTGTTAGCCCAGCTAATGACTCTCCACAGCCAAAGAGTGAGAATGAACCATCAAATCAGCAGGGGTCAGCAAATTGGCAACAAATTCGCATAGAAATTGCAAATTTGAAAATCCGCATAAACATCTCCAGCGGAATGGCTTTTGTCTAATTGAAAGCGATAAATTTGGCTAACATGACGTGGGAATCATGAGTGCTGAGATGGCCGCAAACTTAAAATTCATATATTGATTTTAACATACAAATAACTACATTTAATTAATAACGGCGAGGCGAAACAAAAGCGAGGCGACCGCCGGCGACAAAAGAGTTATGCATATCGAAGACTGAGGCTTGATTTGAATAAACGGCTTCCCACGACGATATCTTGGATATATATTGCCAAGTCAAAATCCAAATCGACAAGCCAATTCGCACGTTCTCATTGGCCATTCATAATTTCTAGTTCGACTGGGGGGCTTCGGTGATTACGATGTGATTTAGAAATCGAAAATCAGTTAGATGGATGGATGGATGGAATGGGTTGGTGGATCCCTGTGATCAGGTGAGTCATGTCACGGAACTGGTTCAGACTTCGAGCGGCGGCAAATGTCAGCAGATCGGTAGCAAGCGTGACGATAATTCAGTTCAGGTCTCTATATTTATGGGTACGTATGGAAAATCTGCAACCGTCCTCCGTCCGTCTTGGCATTTCATATGCAAAACAGTGGAAAAGAGCCAACGAAGATGTCAATAAATCTGCCGCTTTGGCCTTGTTTTGCATTTCCGCTAACAGAGAGACAAAAACGCAGTCATCCTCTCGGCATCCCGACTCCAACTCCAACTCCAGCTCCAGTTCTGATCCCCAGCATATACACGCAAGCTAGCCAGCCAGGAGAACAGGTAAACAGGCTGGGAGAGACTGAGATCCAGATACAGTAGCCCCACGTCAAAACGAGGTGATTTAGAATTGTCGAATTTTATTTAAATTGGATGCAAACATGCGAAATTTATTGTAGAAAATCAATAAATAAGAAAATCACAAGCCCAGAACGAAACTTGATCTGCAACACTGAATGGGGGGCTAAGTGGGGGGATCGAGAAGATCAGCTCGAGATCAGACAAGGAACATGGGAGAGAAAGAGAGCAGGGACCAGATTCCTGTCCAGACACGAACTTTGTTTTTGATAATTTCAGATGGGCTTCAGACTCCTCCTTCTCCTACAGTTCATTATTTCATTCGTGGGCCTTTGGCTTTGGCTTTTTATTTTATATCGATTTTATTTGCGGTTCATTAAAATTTCCATTTTCCTTAATAAATATTGAGATCGAACTGGTGAAGTTAACTAATAAATACTCTTTAAGTAAACATTTATTTAACTTTTCCTTACAAAAAATAAGTTTCTTTGTCCCCTAAGAGTATTCTTAATTCCTTGTTAATTTTAAAACAGTAACCTTAATTCGTTGTGTTTTTAATCCAAAAAGCAATGAGGAGGCAGAAAAGGACACTCGACATACTCAAAATCGATGGCTGCGATAGGAGGAACCAGTCCGCGTCCGAAGTTTCTCCTTGGCCATTTCCAGCTCCGTTTCATTCGTGCCTTGTATCTGATTGTCGTCCAGTTTTTCGGGGTCCGTGTTTAATTAACTCGAATTAGAATTTCAGAATGTCCCTCGGAATATTGACACCGAAAATGTAAATTAGCATGCATCCAGCGTTTATGTTTTTTAATGAGCATAAACAATGCTAATTAGCTGAAAGTTTAACAGCTGAAATATTAACAGGTTTCAGGTATCTTCATAGAAAATGAATTCTAGAAATCTTCTTTTTCCCTTTCCAAGCCCACTGAAACTCAACTGCAAATTATCTACAATGCAACCAACGAATATTTCTCATTTGAATGTGGCGCCCTAATCGGTGATTGACTGCGGAATTTCAGCAAGGCAACGATATGGCCAACACCACACACTCCGGCTACGCTCTTGGCCAAGTCTTTCGGATGATAGGCGGGATATTTGCGGGAATAACTCATGCAGATTACTCAGCCGGTCCATGAAAGGCGGGCAAATTAAGTGGGGAAAATATAATTGATAAACACGGGCGAGTTCTAATTCTGGCGCTCCTTATCGGGCTCCATTAATTAGCCACTTGATTTATGAATGCACCGATGGCGATAGTATTTGGCTAGGACTTGGCCAGGCTGGTCCTAGTTGGTCTCTAAAATATGAGCCACATTTAATGGCCACAAAGAAGGTAAACACACTCTGGGGCTAACATTAGACTTAAAGGATTTTGTAAATAGTTAAATAAATATTCTTAAATTCTTAAATTTAAATACTAAGTCCAGACTTCCTGACTCCTCAATGTACTTGGCGGGGGCTGCTATTTTCACCGAATATGTGAGCTTGGAAAAGCACCTGCTTAAGCTGGTTGGTTCAAGTTTGGCACTGTTGGCATTAATCAGCTGTTGCTAAACGGCTTAAACGCCAGTAGCCATGTATGGCACATCATACTCGCCCTCAATCTCCCTCAGAAATGTTGGACAAGCGCGAGAACGGCCAAAATGCCAAATGCTCGAATCGATAAGGATCGCGCCTGCAGCTTCTAAGTTGGTAAGCGGAAATTGCAAGCCAGGAAGAGGACAACGCATCCCGTAACAGGACATGGGCAGAAGTGGTTGCGCTGCAGGCTCAAATTAATTAAGCCCATGTTTGCGCATTTTGCGGCGTTATCCTTCGGAATTAATTGGCGAAGAGGGTCCTGGGGTCTCAGGACAATGACAACTCGATAAGCCTACATCAACGCACATTGCGCAGCCCCTGGGATCCCTCAATATCAAGCACCTGTTCCGCATTGCTCGTGGGTGAGATCGAAGTGGTAAGCATATCGCTGACCCCTTCCAGAGGTCGTATTTCATATACGCACAGGGGTTGAGCTGGGCCTTTGTGTCATTCTGCCTGCTGTCGGTTTTTCTTTTTCAAACATATTTCTTAAGTAAAAACGCTGCTATCAGAGTTTTATGGTTTGTTTGTCATTTTAACGCCTTTTAAGGTGCGCACATTAATTAGAAGCCCAACGAACCTGCGCGACATTTTCAAGGAGCACGACATGGATACCTCCTGCTGTTCCGGGACTTTGACAGGGGTAAGGAAAACGGAAAATGTTGCACATGCCCCCAAAAAATAATGATAAGCCTAATGTCATTATATATAACCATTGTCTGTCCTATTTTCTGAAAAGTTATTTATCAAAAGGGTTGCTTAAGTAATTTCTTTCTACTTTTACTATCTTTTGTCTGGCTTCTTGTTTACTGTACTTAAGTTCTTAACAATGTCAAAAAAGTATTAATTAGTTTAAGGAACTTTTTCCCACCATTTCTGGCTATATATTTCCATATAGTTAAAGTTCTATTTAAAGATTCCGTAGAGAAATCCACAGAAGCTTATCGTAAAGCCGATCTGGCAAAGTCATTCCATTTTTGCCAGTCCGTCAGAGTGATAAATCGAACCAGAAACGGAATCAGAGCCGCGGATCCGAGCTTATGGACAGCCCCGAAGAGCTGATTAACGTGCAAGTCGTGATCGGGCAAAGGCGTTGCCATAATTTGTCAACACCCCAATATTTTACGAGCACTCATTGCGATATAATTGGGCCTCAAGTGGCGTATAAGCCAGGTTTTTTCTTGGCTTTTGTTTTGGCTGGCTGTTATTTTGCGATTCGAGTTATTGCGCATCATAATGGCCGCCTTATGTCGTCTGGCGGCGATTTACGGCCCCAGTCCGCACTTTACACCCCCGACAAGCCCTCGCTCCCTTTCCGCCCACGTATCAGCCTTATGTTTTATGTATCAGAGTAGGCACCTGAGTTATGTACAAATATATATATATAGATAGAGGCGTGCGATATATATTGTAACAGACCATTGTGTCAAATATAAATCAGATCATTTTTTCCGCTTTCGGAGAAGTGAACTGGTAAAAAAAAACGTCGAAAGGTATTTTGGGTTTTATGGGCCCACAGAGGCGGATACCAAAAATGGCATAAATTTTGAGAGGCAGAGGCAGGCAGGGCTCTGGGCTCTTTAAAATTTTGACAAACTTTTTGGTGCCCCCGTCGTAATCGTATATCTAGATCGTGTTTCGTCTCCTTTTGAAAGTGTTTTGATTTTTGGGAATTAAAATTCAATGCACATTAAAATGACAAAAACGAATCGAAACGAATCTCCGGAGTGGAGTACATTAAAAAGTCATGCCGTATCTGACAAAATGGTCAGCAATGAAATCAAATCGGCCATACAAAAAACTGGCGACAGCCATCAAAATGTAGATCGTTCGTCATTGAGGGTACGAAACCCCATAATTCCAATGGCAATAAATAAATTTAACACGCCGCAGCCCCTGTATGCATAATGTCCCACAAAACTTAAGGAGTCCGACCCGGATTCAGTTTTGGATCGAAGATTATATGTATGTGCATATATGATGATGATGATTCAGATTGCGGAAGTCAGTACTCGGTCTATTACTATATGCATGAACATGTAAATCATTCTTGTATAGCCTTGTTGGGGCCAATTATTCCTTTTTTTCTGCTTCAGTATCTATAGAGGCAGAGGGAAGCGGTCGATTTCTTTTCTAATAAAAGTTTTCTTTTCTAATTAATTATACCAAAAAATCTTTGCTAATGCTAAGCAGAAAGAACTATTATGACATCTTTAATGTTAAATTCAAGGATTATTACAAAGATTTATAAAATGTTGCTAGTCTTTTCCTGCTGTAAATATTTGTAGTTCGGTTCCTTCAATCAGATACATCTACCGATTGACCGGACCTGGAATAGGCAACGAAAGCCAGGCTGAGCTCTTTGGATTCTTGACAGCATTCAAATTGGTTTGCCTTTAATTTCTCGCACGTTGTTGATTAATTTCCCCAGGAAAGGCGATGAAAAAGTGTGCGAAAGCGGCGAGTCCTTTGTCCCTCAAAGGGCATTCAGAATACGCCTTTGCGGCGATGTATTGCCAGTGTCCGTCATTTTTTCAGGGGAGTGTCAAGGGGCGGATGGACTGGCTGGCGGATCCTTTGAGCCACTGGCAGAAAGGGGTGGCAGAGGGGCTGCACTGGCATGCGCAGGAACAGAATCAATGCCATGGGCCCGTGGGACACGTAATCCGGATTGCGCCATTCAGAAAGTGTAAATGAAAAATCTGTTTTTGGAAGCATTTCGGCGTGAAAATGCAATATTGAATTCATTTTCATTTAAATTCAGCAACGCAAAAAGCAATTACACGACGCTCCCGGCTCTCCAGCTCTCCGGCTGTTCAGCTCTCCAATCAGATTTCGTCCAGGGCCATGAAATAAAAAATGAAACAATTTTTTATGTAAAACAGGCTTATTCATCTGCGGAAAAGCAGAGGGGGAAAGAGGGCGGGTGGCATAAAAGGGGCATAAATAATAAACTGAAATTAAATGTAAATATGGCCAGGAAATCTCGGCAGCTACAGCGACAGCGAAACAATAACAAGGACAGCGACATTCCAACTGACAACAACTCATAAATTTTGCCCACAAATCGCGCGGCGAGCGCACAAAATCTGTCACCTATCAAAAATGCCCTAAAAGGGCATAAGTCTACCTCACCCTCAGCTTCCACCTCTACACCGAGATTCCCCTCCAGAATCCAGTACACATCCGAGGCGAATGCGCGTGCGCAGCCTTCGGCTGACAATCGATGACAATCAATGTTTGCATTGCATTATTATTATTGGAATAAATGAATAAAGTATCGTGGATCCGCGGCATGCAGTGACAATGGCTCGACACATTCTGTGGCTGCCTCCGATCCTCACCATTCGGGGGATTTATGTATACCCATCCCCGGTTTCCATCCCATCTCCGCCGCAGTTCAAGCGAATTGTCAGCTCTTCGCGGCCAGTCAAAATCGCCATCAAAATCGAAATCGGTAACAAGATCAGCGGAGGCAGCAGTCCAATGGTGCACTTGGAGAAAAGGGGGAAACTTCTTAAGGAATTTCAGGGTTTTCATCACCTCTTTATGAGTGAGTCTTGGTATATATTTAACACATTTTCTCTAGAATATGTTATAGCCTTCATACAACTTGAAAATGAACGTTAGCGTCATCCAAAATTTGAATTTTATCACTATTTTCCCAGTGCATTGGCAGTTGGATCCGTGTTGACATTCCTTGTTGCTTGTATCGCTGCTGTTCGCCAGTTGGTAACTGGAGTTCTCCGTTTTGTTCTTCCATGCCAAACAGCAATCATATTTCGCAGGCCGATGGACTAGATCGGTGATCTGCGCTTCAGGATCCGCATTACTGTCACAGTGGATCGAAGCTGATTTGTATAAAAAATTAAAGTAAAATTAGCTTAAGTAGTTTATGAGAACTATAACATATATAGAAGATGACTTCCTAGATTTTTATAACCCTTAAAACTGCTTATCTATGATACTTGCCATGAAAGTGACTTACAACCAAAACGATGATTTCATTATAATAAATCCGTTTTTAATCTTACCCAATCATAGCTTGCTCCACTGTTGTCCCCTGAAGACTATATACATATATGGATAAACGATCGGGAAACAAGAAATGCATATGATTTTGAATCTCTTCGCGCTGAATGCCAACAGGCAGTCGAGCAGCTTTCCTCAGATTTCTATCATATTTTGCATAGAATGCTCAAATTGTTGGTTTCTTTTGGGGATCCTGGAGAGGTGATCGTATCTCTGAACTATTTTAATATTTCCCCCCAGCTGCTGAAATTCAAATCCAAATCGTCGCGGCTGCTTTTAACAAACATCCCAACTAATAATGGCAAGGAAGACAATGCGACGCCTGCTTGGATTCCGCAGCTCCCCAGTGACGACCCCGACTCCAACTTGGTTCCAGAAGAGGGGCTGAGACTGCCTCGAGACAGTCGCACATTGCCAGACAGCGTGTCTCTGGTTGCCTCATTTATGCAGCAGATCGGCAGCAGAAGGTCCTCGGCTTTGGCTTTCCGACTCTGACTCTGACTTTGACTTGGGAGTTTGACTCTGGCTGCGGCTTGGTTGTCGAACAATTTCTTCGACACCTTTTTTGCCGCCGCCGCTGCCGCAGCTCTTGGGGATCTGCATCAACATCTCCCTGGCCATCGCCATCAGCATCTGCATCTGTGTGAAAAATGGAAAGCCCTTTTTGGCAATTCCTGACGCCCGTCGGTGAGTGCAGATGATGTCCCTGTTCCTGTCCCCACATCATCGCTCAGAATTACAGGTTAACCTTTATGGTAAAGGTCCTTGGATTTATAGATCTTGGATACTTCAACATCTTTCCTATACAATCTTTGCTTTCTTCTTAGCGGAGTGGTAGATTTTTAATGATTTTAATACATATTTTAATACTGCTTAGATACTCAGTTCGTTGTAGAGAAGCTTTACTGTACTGTCACTTACACAGGCAAGTTTTGTGGGCCGCCAGGGGACATCAAAACGGAATAATATTTATGATCATTGCGATATTTTTGTGTTTCTCCGTGGCCGCTTTTTGCTTTGTTTTCCTTCTTGTCCATCTGTCAGCAGTGGACCGAAAGAGTGGACCTGGTTCGCGGATGGGTCTGTGTCCTGGTCGAACTTTTGCTTTATGTGCCACGGAATGCGTTGCCCCGCCACCGCCTCCGGTACTGTGGCACTGATTTACCGATATGTCATTGAGGGATTCAATGCGATTCACACGCATTCTCCAACGGGTTCAGAATTGGAATTGTCACCCTTTGGATCGGATTTGAATGATTCGCGCGGCTCGGGCACAAAGGCCTCGAAAGATGATGCATAAATCTGCATGCCTAACTGGCCTTCTTGGAATTTATTTTTGCAGCTTTTGATAGACACTAAATGTTTGGGGTTATGAGTGAAGAGCAGTTCCTCTCTGAGGGATTTGAGGTGTATTATGAAATGTTCAATGCAACTATAGATTATGATGCATTAAGCATTAAGCATTATCTGCGCTTCATTTTCCAGTTCCATTCGTAGAACTTTTTACTCCGTCATCACCATTCTAAAGGCCTTGTATAATAGAAAACCTTGTTCCATCTCTGCTCATTGACTCTCTCAGCTGAAACTGTCACTCACAGGTCGAAACTCCTTCGCCTAGGGCTAACTCACATGCATCCCACAGTATATTTTATTCTAAAAGGCAAACTTTCAAGGACCCCATGGGGTTTCATTATGCAATAATGTGTGAAATCGCACAAGGACCTTTTCCAAGACCTCTTAGGGTGGCAGAGGAAAGCCCTCTTTCTTTCAGTGAATGTCAAAAACAATATTATTACTCGTCAAAGTGGCACAAATTTTTATTGAAAATTTATAATTGAATGGCGCAGCTCACCTGAGGCTTGGCCACGCCCTCTTAAGTTCCCCCACGCCCGCTATTTAATTCCCCGTTGAGTTGGCTTTTGTAATTGAATTTGACGTTCGACTGTCGCGTGTTCCATTTGTGGGTGTCTCCTGTTGACTTGCTGTCATGTGGTGCGGCAAGGGCGTGGCACCCTCATATATACATATATATATATATAGTTATATATATAACATATTTATACTCTTTGGAAAGAAAGACTCGAGAAAGATTTGGCGAAAATATCTAATTGACAAATATCCGAAGTGGATGGCCAAAGACAGAGCTTCGAAATTAACAAAACAAAGCTACACTGAGAGAAAGCAAAACTGAAGTAGTTATATAAGCCATGAAAGTGCCACACAATTCTCATGAGTTTCTTTCTCTGCCTGGAGTTGGGGGTGAATCCATTCTGATTTTGGGTGCCTTTGGGTGGCATTTAGTGGGTCAGAGGGTGGCTGTGGTGCTGGCAGGCAATAAGTAACAAAATAATTGAACAATTATGTCCAAATGTCCGCCTGCCACTCATTATGATAGACAAAACACGGCGTCCAACTGACGGGACCTGATCCGCTGTCCATCCCCGTCCTTGTCTCCGCCACTCGCCCGCTCTCTTTCTGCCCCGCTATCTGTGTCCTTGTCTCTGGCCTAAGCCGAGCGTGGAATGACATTTATAATTACCTCGGGGTATTTGGGGAATAATTTGCCCGTCCATCGCATATCCCTCTCCACCCTGCCAACGTCCTTCTAGCTAATGGCCGAAAAAGAAAGAAGGAAGGCAGGAAAACTCCGATCCAGATTTCCCCACCCACCGCTACACCCACAGCCACACCGCAAGGCCAACACCCGCGATGACCACAGCCCAGGGCTTAATGAGCCGGATTTCGGGCCAAGGAACAGACCAACCAAAAAGAAGCCATCATCAGCAGCTTTTGTTCATCTTTTTTTTTTCCATCTGGCGTCCTGCTCTTTTGCTTTGTCCGCGCTTTTCCTGTCCTGCCAACTGAAAAATGTTATTGGCCGCAATTTATATGAAAACTGTGCTCACGTACCACATTAACCCCCTTGGATGCCAAATGCTGGATACTGGATGCTGGATGCCGGATCGAGATCCCTGGCAGCAACAATAACTCGCCCCCTCACAGTGAACAGTGAAAATGAGCAAATTTTCTAAATGAATAAACTTTGCCAGCAGAGCAATGCCGAAGTGAAGGCAGAAAGGAAAAATTAAGAAAATAATAATCCTATCATAGCGACTAAAAGATACCTAGTCTGAAGGGAAACATTATCAATCGAAATTGTTATTAAATAGCTTAGAAATGTTAAATAATATTTATTTAAATGTTTTATTTTGGAATGTTAATGAAAAATGTGGAAAAATCTTGTTTAAAAGCAAACACTTTCCGTTCAGGAATATACCCTGGAAACTTGGCAAAGGCGGACAAAGGCCACAGTTCAGCATCATCTCCCATTTCTACCTCCCATCCCAGAGACTGGAGAGATAGAGAAATATTACCGCCCTTCGCACGGGGGTTGGACCATCGTCCAGCGACATCTTGGCTGCTACGTGGCCAAGTGGCAACGTGGCTAATTCTTCCATGAGCTCGCAAAAATTAAGAAATTAAAAAATTGCCCTGCCCTGCCTGCTGACGGTGCGGAAAATTCGTTTGGCTGTTTTTGGCATTTTCCAGAATTGGCTGGCAGCACTTGAATAATTGCATTCCTTCGATGATATTAGTCACCCGGTGGATGCAGACACACACACACACACAGAGAGAAACAAACAGCTTCAGATACTCATTTATGTAATTGTTTATGTGGAAGAGATATATCTTCTTGATTAAGGGATATAGCTACTTGACTTTAAATGCCCAGCTTAAATAATAAGGTAAAGCAAGGCTTAAGGTTAAGTTGGTTTTGTGACTAAGCTGGGGGAAACAGATTATGACGCTAATAGAAATGTTTTTTATAAGAAAATACTCTTTGTAACCCATTAAATTATTGATAAATCTTGGGAAACAAACCCATTTTCCATTGAAGACCTGCTTCGAAGGCCTTCTGAACAACATCCTGTTTCTTATCCAAATCTTTGCCAATTCAAATTGGATCACAGATATGGAACACGCTCTTGATTAGCCAACTGGCAAAGTTAACTTTTTGCATTTGAGCATTGGCCATGGCTAACAGAAAGTGGGTGAGCTGCCAGGACACGTCCCAAGGCAACTGGATATATCGTATGAGGTATAATTAGGCGGGGAACTCAACTATGAACCAGCCCTCGAGACCCAGACGGTTGTTTATTGGGACAATCTGTCCGTGTTCATCATTAAATAATAATCAGTGGGCCAGAGGGGGCAGGGTTCTATGCAGTTTAATAGTAATTTGTTACGCCTAAACGTGAGCACGCGCTGTGCGGTCACCTCACCACCTCCCTCCCTAATCAGTGCCCAAACCCTCATCCACCTGGTAGGGCAAAGGCTCTACACTGGACACAATTTAGACGGGAGAAAACCCTTTATGCTTGGTTATTTTATTAATTAATAATAAGTTATTACTTGTATAAAATTTTCTTTTACTGAAGTTACATCTTTTTGAGGAGAGACGTTCTGCCAGAAACCGTTCGGAACGTTGCCAGCGGGATAATAGTTACACACGACATGAATGGCATTGCCCCTTTAAAAGATAGTTAATAGAAGGACTTTCTTCTCTTTAACTCAGATATATTACCTTCTGGCAATGCCAACACCTAAGTAAGTGGAACCCTTCCACACCAACTGAGTGAAGTGCCCGGTGGTGTAACTAAACACAGGATAGTTCCAATTATAATACATAATCTCTCTGTACCATGAAGTCACAGCCTCTGATCCTCCTAGACTGGCCCCTGAAGAAAAGAAAATATTCTCCCCAAATCCTGCTTTTTGGCTGTGGAACATACTATTTGTGGCTGACAAATACTAAATAAATGGAAAGATCTCTTAGAAGATTGTCTCGGATGTTCGACTTAAGAAGTTCTTACCTGAGCCCACTGGGTGGCCATCTGACTCATCCTGGGATTCAATATTAAGGGCGGAGCACCATGCATCCCGCGATAATAATTATGGGCCTCAAGCACTCTTTGCTCAAACTAAAGTTTTAAGATAAGAAATTGCATAAGCATTGATATCAGAACTATTTTTTATCACTTAACTTCGTGCCTGTATGCCTGCAAAGTTTTCAGAAGAACCACTGATAGTAGAAATATTAAGAAGCTTCCTGAAAAAAGGTTTTTGAAATATTTTTAAACTTGTTTTAAGATTTTCTATAGTTTTATATATTTAAACACTTTTTTAACACCAATGTCACTGCACCTCTAACTCCCATTTTCCTGTTTTAATGATTAATTTTGAAAATTCAAGTCAAATTCTTATTTTCTTTGTTATTTTAATAATAATATTTATGAACTGTTGCTGCCACTTGTTTGTAAAAAACTGAACTCTTTCGAACTTGGCAAGGGCTTTTATCTTACTTTCTTTAAAGAGGTTTATTCATCTAATGGACGTCATGTTTCAGTGGAAGTTCTGGCCGCTGTTTTCTTGTTAATTTAAGAAGTGATTTAAATGTGTTGAAAAGGGAATTTCCAAAACGTAAACAACAAGAATGAACTGAGCGATCTGATAATAAAAATATCGTACCAAACTAAGGCCTTAGTTTTTCTGAGTGTACCATTGTTCTCCTTTTATAACTAACTGTAAAACTAACCGCAAGGCACACGCAAGGGGTCGAGGCGGGATGGTATGATGGGAGGACAAGGACCCAACCAGGACACCAGGATCAACGTTGAAGTTGGAGGCATTTCGTGACTTTATGGCTTTCGTGTCGCGGCAGTCAAGCCTGTCAGCTCCTGCTCCTTGATTGACTTGGCCAGCGATCCAAGGGTGGAAGGGTGGCAGTCGGTGGCATTCAGTGGCCTCGGGGGTGGAGCCACCCTTGTTTGCATATTACTTAATGGCATTTGCACTTGAAGTGTGCCAGAAATTACCTGTCCGCTGGCAATTAACTTTTTAACTCATTTCTGAAACTGTTTGCTCGCAATGCGGTACACCCAACTATTTTCCTCAACCCCTTTGGAAAGGACTCTACACTGATAGAAATGGAAATAACATTATTTAAAAGCAACCTTCTTGAGAAAGTTGTCTTGAAAGTATGTCTTAGTTTCTGGGTAATTACTGTATTGAAGTGAATTTTTTTTTTAGATTATATAAAGACAGAATTATAAATTTAGAGAAAGAAGACAAATTTTCAGTGTCTATTTTGTAGCCCCTTCTCCGCGAGTCTAACAAAAGTTTTGGCTCATAAACACGAATGGCTATAGGAACGCTTATGGCGAAAGTTTTCCTGGTTGGTGTTCATCCAAGGACCAAGGGGCTGCGATCAATCAACCCCACCACGGGCAGTCAACACTTTCGAAGGTCCTCGATTAGAATAAGCCTCCTCGTCCTCCACCCACCACTGGCCACTCACACCCACCACCCCGAACGGTAGGCCAATCTGTGCATATGTTAATTCAAGTGGAATTAATTGTTTCCGGTGTTTAAGTTTTTCCGCAAAGCAAATTCTCATTCATTGCCGGCGTCTTGGTGCCTCGAATGCGGTTAGCCCAACTCCTGCCCTCCCATCCCCAGGAAACATTTGCATGCCAGGAGCTGCTGGCCAAGTTCCCTCAACGCCCTCGTTTCGGCTTGGATGGATTTTTGACTTTTATATTTGATTTGAAATGTTGTGGTCGACTTTTGTTTTGTTGCCACTTAATGAGGCCAGCCGAGTGGAAGCAATTTCTCCTCGGCCATGCACGGATTCACTGAGATAGGGAGTTAGAAGTCCTGGTCTGCTACTTCAAGAAGGAACTTTTTTTGAAAGAAGCTAAAGGAGCTAGCTTAGCAAAAAGAGTGTGGAAATGTGGTAAGAAATCAAAGTAACTAGTTTTATAGTTACTGATAAGATATATACTTTTCTCATAAATAAAAAAGAGGATAAAAGGGGAACTGTCCCAATCCCTCGTTGGAATTTTTAATTAGTCTGCATTTATTATAGAAACATCCTCATCGAAGCTTTTGGGGTAATTTCCTGCACACACATCCCTTTGGCCAGTGCAGCATTCCTTTGATTCCACTTCATCCTTGTGCATTTTTCACATTTCGCCAATTTTCCAACGCGACCCTCGTCGACGGCGATTGGAAATTGTGATTGATTCCTGTGAGTCTGCAGTTTGATGTGTTTTTAATTAAACTTTTACAGATATGCATAAATACTTGGTTGGAACAAAAGTAAAACTGGAAAGAGAGAAGCTATGAAAATCTCTATAAAAATCCATCTGCCTTTATTGAGTTTAAATTTAAGTTTTTGTGTCAAATTAAAAGTAAACAACATATTCATTAATCTCACATCGCTGCTTGCCATAGATAGGGTGAATCCGTTATCCTGGTGAGGACATCCCTTTCGAGGAGCATCAGTACAACCCCCGACATAGTTTGCCAGTCTTGTTTGCACACATGTCATACGAGGCATTTTTGTGACAAATCGCTGACAGAGTGTTAATAACTGCTGCAACATGAACCCATCGAAGTAACCCCGGTGGCATGCAAAAAAACGATGAAAGGAACTTGCAACCGGAATACAATTGCTATTTCCTTTGTTAGAGGGCACACGATGACATCTCAATAGATCACTGCAGATGCATCCCTCCAGATTAGGTAATGGGTATCAAACCAGGCGGGAAGATATTGTATGCAAGTTAACTGGTGCGATCAGCAAATCAGATAAATTGACATATGGCCAGAGACATCGGATGATACGCTTGGCTTTAACTTGAACAAAAAGGAACAAAATGCCAGATTTTTACATGAAATACTCATTTTGATCGAATGATATCAGCCTATACTTTAGAATCTGCATATTGCATAACTTTATAGCTTCTGCTTGTGTTTCCCGTTTCTTAAGAAAATGAGTTCAACATTTCTTTAATCGGTTATCTGCATAAAAATGATTAAATGATGATTCCTAGTAAAGCAAAGTGTGCTGTTATTTTCCCACTAAACTTCATTTTCCCTTCAAGCTTAAAAGTTTGCTATGAAAAATGTTCCCCTTACCATTTAAAATAGATTAAAAGCCATTTTTTTGTTGGCCTTATTTCCACGATTCAGCTAACAGGCCATTCACGGCCTAGTTTAATTTAATCTCGAACGAAACAAATAACTCGCTGGAATAACTAACTGATGGACATTTATTTTAATATTCTCCTGGTGTACAGAAAGGTGGGTCGAATCTGGACCCGATGGATCCCCATTTTTCCTGGGGCGATTGATGAGCGGATGTGGACGTTTGGCAGTTGGCAATTTCGCAATTGAAATGCAACGTTGATTTTGATTTGAGTTGCAGAGTTATTGAGGCGCAGTCTGCCTGGTAAGGGGGCTGGGAGGATGGGCTGCTGTTGCAGTCGGATTTTTTATTGCAGTTATTGACACGTAACAATTGCCGTGAGCCCCCGCAATTCCCCAGGATCCCTGCCCCAAATGCCACGTCGACATCCGCTTTTTTTAACCCAGCATTTTTCTGGCTGCCGGTTGCTGCTGTCGATTTTTGGCGTTTCCGTTTCCGCTGATATTCAATTTTGTTTGATTGCTGTCGTTTTTAGTTGAACGATTTGTCCACTTCTCGGGCGATGTTTACATTGAAAGGCCTCCAACGCGAGGCCATATTTCAGACAGGATTCCACCCAAAGACCCCTCCCATTTTTAACAGACTTCAATGCGCCTGGGAATAATTGTCGGATCTGAAAGGCCCATACGAACCTGAGGTCCTGGCATGTATTAGCCGAAATTATGAACGCTAAGCGGATTACATTTAACACGATTCGCCGGAGAGCAGGTCGGGTGTCCGGAAAGAAATGGAGTCGCGTGCCGTGCTCCGTAATCCGAGTAAACGGAGAACGTGTCGGGGCTCAGCTCTAATTATGAAATTAAATACAAATTAAAAAGCCCTTTTGAAATATGTTGTAATATTAACGAAAGGCTGCATGGCAAATTCAAGTGGCAAGCTGGTGGAGTTTCAAATTGCAGAGCTTCCTATCCAGGCTCATCTCATCTTGCTGCCGTTGCCATCGTTTCCCCATCATACGTTTAGCCTTCTCTACTCTTGGAGTTTGAGCTGATTTGTTTACCCAATAATCCAAAGGCACTTCGTCATTGTCGTCATCATCAGCAAAATGCTGATCGATTTAGGAAGCTCTTTAACAGTGGTTCTTATATATTTTTTAATATTATTAAATATATTTTTAAACCTTTAAAATTAGTATATATATATAGTGAATATTTATGTATGAATTTCCATTTTCTTGTCATTATTATTCTATATTTTCATGCAGTTTTTAATAGCTCCCATCACACTGTGCAAAGCTGTCAAGATTCCGCTCATCATTCGCCCCATCATTATGCCTAACTTTTGGCAACCAAAACGAGACAAGTCAAAACGGGGGCGTGGCCGGAGGCTTTGGTTGAAAAGAAAGAAAAACATATTATTCAATATTTAAAAGTTCGCCTTCCTTCCGGCGGAACTGCCTTCCGCTCGAGTTGATCGATGACGCTGCTTCAGCCGGTTGATGTAACTTCTGCCCGGGCTGTTCATCCCTCGACAGCCCATCATAGCCTCACCTTACACCCCAACTGGCGAAGCCACCACTTGGCATGATAAATTTAATTCCGCTTCTATTTTGATGGCACTTGTCAATTCAAATACTTTTGTCAGTCTCTCTCTACGATTTCATTTTTTTTTTTTGTTCGTTTTTTTTTATTCATTTCCATTGTAGAGCTTTTCCTTTTTTGTTTTTGTTTTCGCTAGAGAGCTAAGGGCTCTTCAGCACCAGCCACGCCCCTTTGCCCACCGCATTTTGTGCGCAAAAGGCTGTGAAAAGTTGAAGGATTTTGACGCATTAGAGTGCTCCCCCAGGAGCAGAGGTTTTCCAAGGTTGTGGGTGGGGTGGCAGGCGGGCTTAGGACACCTGCAAGCAAATGAGTGTGCTATTTATTGCAGCAGCACATCCTAATGGATGACGAGGTGTCTGGGATTGGAAGATGACTTCAATTGCCTGTCACAGTTGGAAAGTTTTCCGGCATAAAATATATGGATAATAACAAAATGCTTTTCTTATCAGTAAAAATATATATAAGAAAGTGTATATGTAATTTAGTTCAGAAGCGATAAAGACCTTAAACATTTTTAAATAAGGTTTTTAAACCAAAACAAGTGCCTCAGTCGTGGATAAAGTCCAGTGCAATAGAAATAGCTGACTAGGCCATGTAACAATAGTTGTAGCATACTTTTAGGTAGTTTTTTTTTTTTTTTTTTTTTTTTTTAAACAGTTGATATTTATTCAGGATTAACAGGTATACTGCTACCTATGTGGCAGCTTGAGCAGGTTTTAAATATAGGGGATAACAAAGTGTTGGTATAAAGGTTACAATACAAATACAATATTTCTATTCATTAACAGCTTAAATTACATTACATTACATCAGACTTCAAAGGTGTTACATATATCTTAACGGGAGATCGTGTGGGTGGAATCTTTTGAGTCTTCTCCTTCTTGGTCTCCAAATTAGCCTCTTCGCCAGGGAGTTAGGATGATTGCCAAGGCGTCTGAAGTAGCTTTCAGCATGCGTTCGACAAACATCGCCTGTCATTGGGATTTGTAGATCTCTTTCTATGTCTCTGGTTCTCATGTACCATGGGGCATTACAAATCGATCTGACAATCTTACTTTGCGCTACACGTATTTTGTTTAAGTTCGACTTAAACGCTACGCCGTAGACCTGTAGTGCATATTTCCAGATTGGACTGATGATCGATTTGTAAATTCGTACTTTGTTGGACAAAGAAAGCTTATTTATTGCCGTGAGTAGCCAGGACATACTTGCTGCCTTTGAAAGCACTGACTGCTTCACCATTGTTGTAAAAAAAAAGGGCCTCTAACACCATAAAATTTTACGAAAAATCTGAAAAAATTGGACTTTTTGAAGATTTTACCAGTTCGACAAGGAAATTTAAATACGAACTAACCAAGATATAACATTCCATGATGCGATCATCTTTGGCTTTGTAATGAGGAAAATACTGATATTTTGAGACTCAAATCGGGACAGAGCGATTTTCGCAGTTTTGGAAAGGGGTAACATCATAAAATTTTACGAAAAATCTGAAAAAATTGACTTTTTAAGTGTGGTACACAGTTCGACGGGGAATTTAAATACGAACTCAACAAGATATAACATTCCATGATACGATCATCTTTGGCTTTGTAATGAGGAAAATACTGATATTTTGAGACTCAAATCGGGACAGAGCGATTTTCGCATTTTTGGAAAGGGGTAACATCATAAAATTTTACGAAAAATCTGAAAAAATTGACTTTTTAAGTGTGGTACACAGTTCGACGGGGAATTTAAATACGAACTCAACAAGATATAACATTCCATGATACGATCATCTTTGGCTTTGTAATGAGGAAAATACTGATATTTTGAGACTCAAATCGGGACAGAGCGATTTTCGCATTTTTGGAAAGGGGTAACATCATAAAATTTTACGAAAAATCTGAAAAAATTGACTTTTTAAGTGTGGTACACAGTTCGACGGGGAATTTAAATACGAACTCAACAAGATATAACATTCCATGATACGATCATCTTTGGCTTTGTAATGAGGAAAATACTGATATTTTGAGACTCAAATCGGGACAGAGCGATTTTCGCAGTTTTGGAAAGGGGTAACATCATAAAATTTTACGAAAAATCTGAAAAAATTGACTTTTTAAGTGTGGTACACAGTTCGACGGGGAATTTAAATACGAACTCAACGAGATATAACATTCCATGATACGATCATCTTTGGCTTTGTAATGAGGAAAATACTGATATTTTGAGACTGAAATCGGGACAGAGCGATTTTCGCATTTTTGAAAAGGGGTAACATCATAAAATTTTACGAAAAATCTGAAAAAATTGACTTTTTAAGTGTGGTACACAGTTCGACGGGGAATTTAAATACGAACTAAACAAGATATAACATTCCATGATACGATCATCTTTGGCTTTGTAATGAGGAAAATACTGATATTTTGAGACTCAAATCGGGACAGAGCGATTTTCGCATTTTTGGAAAGGGGTAACATCATAAAATTTTACGAAAAATCTGAAAAAATTGACTTTTTAAGTGTGGTACACAGTTCGACGGGGAATTTAAATACGAACTAAACAAGATATAACATTCCATGATGCGATCATCTTTGGCTTTGTAATGAGGAAAATACTGATATTTTGAGACTGAAATCGGGACAGAGCGATTTTCGCATTTTTGAAAAGGGGTAACATCATAAAATTTTACGAAAAATCTGAAAAAATTGACTTTTTAAGTGTGGTACACAGTTCGACGGGGAATTTAAATACGAACTCAACAAGATATAACATTCCATGATACGATCATCTTTGGCTTTGTAATGAGGAAAATACTGATATTTTGAGACTCAAATCGGGACAGAGCGATTTTCGCATTTTTGAAAGGGGTAACATCATAAAATTTTACGAAAAATCTGAAAAAATTGACTTTTTAAGTGTGGTACACAGTTCGACGGGGAATTTAAATACGAACTAAACAAGATATAACATTCCATGATGCGATCATCTTTGGCTTTGTAATGAGGAAAATACTGATATTTTGAGACTCAAATCGGGACAGAGCGATTTTCGAATTTTTGTAAAGGGGTAACATCATAAAATTTTACGAAAAATCTGAAAAAATTGACTTTTTAAGTGTGGTACACAGTTCGACGGGGAATTTAAATACGAACTAAACAAGATATAACATTCCATGATGCGATCATCTTTGGCTTTGTAATGAGGAAAATACTGATATTTTGAGACTCAAATCGGGACAGAGCGATTTTCGCATTTTTGAAAAGGGGTAACATCATAAAATTTTACGAAAAATCTGAAAAAATTGACTTTTTAAGTGTGGTACACAGTTCGACGGGGAATTTAAATACGAACTAAACAAGATATAACATTCCATGATGCGATCATCCTTGGCTTTGTAATGAGGAAAATACTGATATTTTGAGACTGAAATCGGGACAGAGCGATTTTCGCATTTTTGAAAAGGGGTAACATCATAAAATTTTACGAAAAATCTGAAAAAATTGACTTTTTAAGTGTGGTACACAGTTCGACGG